>NC_064640.1:515816255-516081255 GCF_023864345.2 Schistocerca serialis cubense
TGGCATTCACAACGCCCGATTTGCACCTGTTGGCCAAAATTGGGACTAATTTTTTTCCAGCGAAAATTAGTTCCGCATTAATCCATTACAATATCTACCAAGTTTGGCTGCCATGTTAAAATTACAGCCCATAATAGATTTCCATGAGTACTGCACTTCAGTTATAACTACCAGGTATCTTCAGTTCAATGTAACTTAATGCAAGAATAAGTTACTATTTCATTAAACAGTCCACGCACGTCATGTCCCTTTCCTTCCTTCCCTTCCTTTCGCATCACAACGACAAAGGTGGCCAAAACGAGCATCTCGTCATAGTCCGTTTTCGAAGTACAAATTGATGCTTGTACAAGCAGGCTAGTTATGTGCGGAGTCACCTTAGATGAGTTAGGAGCGTGGGGCTTAATAGTGTGTATGAGCATGAACGTGACCATACTATGTCGCGAAAGAGCTAATTAAATAGTTGCTCAGACGCTAAAACTGAATACTAATAACTAAAAAAGCCAATAAATGTGTAAGAGATTGAGTTTAGGGAAAGCCAATTAGATTTTTGTCTGGGTACCGTTCACTTCAAACAATATGTAGAGATTGTGCCATAAGTGAATGAGGGTTGTGACATGATTCCCTGGTTGCAGTTCTTGTATCAGCGTTGTGCCAAAATTCATCTTAGGCAGCGTATGGACGACCTTCACGGGAAAATGTTTCTGTTGGGTGAAACCACTGCCAGTGTAGCAATGTCACGAGGTGACTCTGTCGCGAATGACAAATCATTTAAACCACAAACAATCACACTAAGACTCGATTCACATAATTCTGTTCCCAAAGGTACCATAAAATAGCTTTGGCGTTGAGTTGAGTCTACCTTACCAAGCGTAACTTTGTGTGTAGTGGAATCGTTGGAAGTAAATGAAGTACTGAGTCAGTCGGGTTGCTTAGTGAAGAGAAGTGTTGTACGCGTACGAGATATAAATTTTGAATAAATGGCAGCCGTATTTGTGGGTAATTGCAGCGCCGAGGGTTTATGGTTAACGAATGGTTTGTTGATGGTTAATGAGGATATCCTGGAAGAGAAACTGAGAAACTAGGGGTGTCGGCTACAGACAATCGCCAAACGTCACTTACGGGAGAAGGTAAGGCATCTACAGGAAAGTGGTAAGGTACGGATGGAAGAGTTCCATTTGGAATTAAGCGATTTTTTTTAAGGGCCGTTGCTGGATGCGCATATTACCAACAGGAAATGAATCACCAGTTTACCGCAAACCATATAGAATACCGAGGATTTTGGCACGCTGTTCTGGAAGAATTTATCAATCTAGAACTGAAGGATGGGATTATTGAGGAACGTAACAGTCCATGGGAATGCTAAGACTACAATGGACGCCTACCCTTTGCCGCACATTACGGAAACCATAGATAATTTGGGCCAATGTAAATATTTTTTAACGATTGGATTAAGGAGTGGCTGCCATCAGCTAGAAGTCCCTCTGGAACGTCAACAAAAACATTTTCTTCGTCGTGGGGTCAATATCAGTGCAGGTGGATGCTTTTCGGACTAAAGAATGCACCTGCGACGTTTCAGAGATTGTTAGATGGAATTCTCAGGGGACTGAAACCACGTCAAGGCTTGGTGTATCTTGATAATATAATCGTCTAGGCGAGTCATATGGAACAGCACGTAAAACGCTTCAGGGAAGTATTCCTGTGATTGAGGGCAGGGAATCTAACGTTGAGTACAGAAAAACGTAATTTTATGTTGTAAGAGCTGGCAGATCTAGGTGACACAATTAGTAAGGATGGTGTTAAGACAAACGTGGGATTCATTAAAGGTATACATGAATTTTCTGTGCTTGCGTCATTGAAAGAACTAAAATCGTTCCTTGGGATCGTAAAAATATTTGCGGATGTTGCCAGACTGTTGACATAATTACTGGAGGAAGGTTCAAAATTTGTTTGGTCAGAGGACTGTCAACGTGTTTTTGAAAAACTGAGAGGTACTGTGACATCAAGTCTGATATGACAAGGGATCTTACAGTCTCGGAAATACAGTTTCTGATGAGACATCGCAGGTTGGTAGTATACTACAAGGATGTCCACCCATAAAAGTTGTAAATCATACTAGCTAAAAGATGCCAAGAAAAAGAGCCCTAAAATTTTATGCGCTGCCCATATACCGGTCAATTTATACGCTGTGGCATCCCAGAGAAATAGCTGCGCGTGTAGCGGACTTGTTTGCTATGCGAGCAATCCACGTACCATCCTACCTTCCAATAAATTACTGTTTTATTTGTTTAATTGTTTTAAAAATTGTAACAACTTTTAAAAAAAGTTAATGACTGAAAATATTACCTACTACATTATAAAGAATTTTATTTTATACACTAAATTAGTGTTATAGCTAATTAACATAAAATGTGAATTATAATTAATATTTCTTTTTAAAAAGTTGAGAAATTTCAAATACATTTTAATGGAGATACACTGAAACTTTTATTACTACTGAAACAGAATTTTGAGTTCGGCTACATTTATATAAAAACTTTTACGACATTGTCTTTATTTCTCAATTTCGTATTTTACATACAAGCACCAGAAAGATAATTGTTATAAAAACACAGAAAACAAAAAATATTACAACATCTTTCATAATTTATGAAGGATGATTGTATACACGAACTACCTTTTTTAGAAGATCTGTTGGAAAACATACTGATGTGTATAGGTCGTCAGGTTGGACGGTTCGCACACGTCGTATTAGGTTTAGGTGCTCCGAGGTGGACGGAGGAACTGTGACAGTGGAAACAAATTTGTTCAAAATGGTTCAAATGGCTCTGAGCACTGTGGGACTTAACATCTATGGGTATCAGTCCCCTAGAACTTAGAACTACCTAAACCTAACTAACCTAAGGACATCATAAACATCCATGCTCGACGCTGGATTCGAACCTGCGACCGTAGCGGTCACGCGGTTCCAGACTGAAGCGCCTAGAACCGCACGGCCACACCGGCCGCCTAACAAATTAGTGACACACAAACATACACTTTATTGCCCTGCGATACTTAAGTCTTACAGCAATTCGCTGCAAGTGCTTGCGGACAGATAAAACTAAGCAGTTACCTTTCAAGGCGTGCGTTACTGAATACAGTGTCTCCAAGACTATGTCCGTCCTGGACTGCCAGTCACTGTTGTGAACACTTGTCCCAATGCGAAAGCTATAGGTCACTCCACTTGTAGACTAAGTCTCGCAGGCTGATGTCTACTATGAACTGTAGCTACGAGCAGCAACCCTGGAACTCCGTACTAGAAATGTGGTAAGCCAACACCGAACATACACCGCGTTGCTGCCTGTGTCCACCGCTTACCACAACGCAGAAGTCCACCTCATTGTCGGCGGCGTGGAGGTTGCTGATTGGGCAGCACTTGTGGCTGACGGCGAACTTCGGAATCCCGCTCTTGGCGCCAGCTGGAGACCGTCTCAGCGCGCCAGCTTCGGTTGCGTCCATTGGTGAGGACACAAGACCCCCCTCCCCTTCTCCCCCGAATTTTCTCACCGTTGTCGTGAGGTCGGTTGCTGCTATTACGACGACGGGGAAGCGTGGATGCAGCAAGTGAGGGAATGGGAGCCGAGTCCGTGGCTGGTGTCGACGACCGCTCGTACCCCAGCATTCACCTTGTGACCGCCCTGGAACGCCAGCCGAAAAACGAGGTGGAGGGTACACTTCTGCATCCGACAATGGAGCGCTGTCTTCATTGTGTTAACCCGCAAAGGTGTCGTGATGTGGAATGGTGGACCCGTGGTAGGCTGCGGTGTGGATGGGACCATCTCCAGACGAAGTCTGTTGTCCACTCAGTGCTGGCTGAGGCTTCAGGTCCAGGTCCATGGGTTTCAGACCTGGTAGTGGCAGGTCCCTGGATGGAGTGCAGTCTGCATCATCCAGCCAGCCAACGAATCTGTAAACAACGAATCGGTAGCAGGATCACACAAATTAAAAGTGCGAGTTGGTTCCACTGCCGCTGCTGCATACTTCTTGGACCCTGAACAAGAAACATGGGTCTATCTAATGATTTTACAATACCGCCGCGCTGTGGTACAATCTGAAAAGAATTGTTGATTAGTTTTATATATTGCCTGAGTGGGCGGAGTTGGCGCCGCAGCCGTGGTAGGAGCAGCAGCAGAATCAATGTGCGGTGGCGCCATCCATGGAGTAACTCCGCTGTCGAACGACCGTTGCGGTGCTGGGAGCGGTAAGACAAGAGGAAGAGCAGCAACGCTTGTGGTGGGTGCATCCATCTTTTGTCTGAAAGTGTACACGAAGCACTTCACTTCTGTGCTTGATTTTGGGTGAAAAGGAACACTGGTGATGTGAAGAATGTCGCTGGTTACACAAAAGTCCTCAAATTCTGCCGACACAAATTTAGGCCTGTTGTCAATCACTAACAACTCTGGATGACCTTCAAGGTAAAATATGGACTGAAAAGACTGGAGTGTGCACCGTGTCGATGTTGTATTCATGGACACAACAAAAGGAAACTTGCTAAATGTGTCAACGACAATCAGCCAACAAATATTCCAGTAGGGTCCAGCAAAGTCCAAAATCAGGGACTGCCAAAGTGCTTCTGATTTTGGCCAATGAAAGAAACATTGGGGAGGAGCTGTCTGGTGTTCCGCACAAGAATTGCACTGTACCATCACCTGTTCTATTTGAGCGTTCAAGCCGAACCAAGTGCAGTGCCTGCGAGCTAATTATTTCGTGTGGACCACACCCCACTGACCCTGGTGGAGCAATCTGAGTACACGTCTCTGAGAGCCTTTCGGATCACCACAGGCTATTGATCTGATTCAGTGCACAGTAAAATACCACCTTGAAGCACTAACAAGTCGTGCCGATGTCCCAAGTGTCGGCAGATCACTGGGCTAATGATATATTTCACTGGGCAAGGCCAACCAATCCAGACGTAGCACAACAAGATCTGCAAGTCCGGATCCACTGCTGTTCCCTGGGCGATATAAAGGGAATTGGTTCAGAGCATCTACCTCCTTTTTATCGATGTGACAACGCGAAGCTTCCGATGTGTCAAAGTCTGTATCCACTCCCACAAGAAGATGCGAATCGTCTTTGCACTGGGATGCTCGGATGTAGGCCTGTAAATTATCTCATGCTGATAATGCAAGAGAGTAAGAGGCCACCATTTGTGCACTACGGTTTAGAACAGGCTTGGCAAGGTTGAAAAGTGACTGCAGTGGTTTGTGGTCAGTGACTAAGTAGAATTTCCTTCCATACAGGTATTGGTGAAATTTAGCCCCTCCATAAATGATTGCAAGAGCCTCCTTCTCTGTCTGCAAATAATTGGTCTGAGCCTTGTTGAGAAGTTTGGAGGCGAAAGCTATTGGTCTTTCTGCAGAGCCAATTCTGTGCGAAAGTGCCGCGCCAATGCCGCTTGAGGATGCGTCTGTGGCCAGGATCGAAATGGACCAGACAACTATTACTGAGCTAAGCGTCTCTCAGTTTCTGAAATTCAGTGTCACATTCGTGGGATCCCAAGAAAGGTACATTCTTGCGTCCAAAACGATGTAAGGGCGCTGCGATTTGAGCTGCATGAGGAAAGAAGTGGGTGTTTGTAGGTGTTTCCCTAGTAGTGATCGCAATTCAGAGAGATTTATTGGAGATTTAAGGTGACGAATAGCCTGCAAGTACGACTGCGACAGATGAATACTTCGGGAGTCGGTCACATGACCTAAGTATCCAATTTAAATTTGGACGAACACACATTTGTCTTTGTTACATACGAGACCTGCCTCTCACAACACTATGAACAGGGTATGCAAATCAGTGAGTTGCTCTTCTGCCATGTTGCCTGGTACTACAATGTCATCCAAGTAATTTCTACCTGAAGGCAAAGAGGCAGTTAATTGTTCTAGATTGCGTTGAAAGATCACTGGTACAGATGCGCTACCAAAAGGTAAGCGAGGAAATCTGTAGAGTCCCATGTGAGTATATATGAGAGACACTTCCTGTGGATGTTCATCTAACGGAATCTGCAGGTAGGCATAGCTCAAGTCGATCTTGGAGAAGTAGCGACCTGGTCCTAAGAGGCCATTGCGTTCACAGAATGTTTCAGATTCATTTGACGTGGACTGAGGGCCGTTGTCCGACACCATGACTTCAGGCGAACCTTCGAGGCTAAAAATAGAGGACAACGCCTGAACTGTGCTACGTGCCGTTGTCGAGTTCATTGGCATAGTAAACAGAAACTTGCTGTAAGAGTCTACCAAAACCAACCAACGAATATTCCAAAAAGGTCCCGCAAAGTCTATATGCACACGTTGACATGGTGAGTGCGACTTAGGCTAAGCAGAGAGTTTTTGTGGCAGAGCGGACTGATTTTTCGCACATGCGTGAACTGTGACGTCATCTGTTCTATGTGAGTGTCCATACCCAGCCAAGTACAGTGTCGACGTGCTAACTGTTTCGTACGAGCATCCCCCAATGTCTTTGGTGAAATAACTGCTACACTTCTTTTTGAAAAGCTTTGGGGATCAACACACGTGACTGTCCACTGTAAGTTTGAACAAGAATCACACCATGCTGTATAGCGAGGCTATGCCGACATGCAAAGTATCGGCGCACTACAGAGTTCTTTATGATATGCAAGGAACGAGGCAAAGAGGTGCTGATGTATGTTAGCAAATTGTTCAAAGCTGAATCAGCCTCTGTGGCCTGCGCATTTTTCCTATACTTTGGCGGAGAAGATTGAAGCAGTTCAAAAGCCTGAGCATCGATGTATCAACAAGATGTAGCAGAAGCGTCAAAGTCTGTATCAGAACCAATCGGAAGGTGTGAAAGTGCGCCCTCATTACCATGTTGAGTTGTCGGACGATACACAATCTCATACTGGTATTGAGACAACAACAAAGCCCATCTTTGCAATTTTTGGGCAGTTCGTACAGGAACCGGCTTCATCGGATGAAACAAGGACTGCAATGGCTTGTGATCCGTTACTAAGTAGAACTTTCTGCCATACAAATACCTGCTATGACAATATTGTCAAAATAGTTTGAACAGTTTGGTACTTGAGCAGTCAGCTGTTCCAAATACCGTTGGAAAATGGCGGGTGCGGAAGCACTGCCAAAAGGCAAACGCAAATATTTAAACAATCCCAAATGAATGTTCACAACACACACGGTTTTATATTATTCATCTGGTGGTATTTGAAGAGAAGAGTCGCGCAAATCAATTTTTGAAAGGTCGTGACCAGTGCCTAATCTGTCCATGAGATCCTCTGCGTGTGACAATGGATAGGTATCAATCACAGTTTGTGGATTAACTGCGAATTTAAAGTCAATACAGAGGCGAGTGCGTCCTGAAGTTTTGGGGAGCAAAACCAGTGGACGTGTCCATTGACTAGCTCGTATGGGCGCAATAGCTCCGCTATCTTGCAATTCTTTAAGTTCAGCACCGACTTTGTTCCATAATGCAATTGCAATGGGAACAGTTCTGGCCCGGCAAAGTTTCGACTGAGCATTGTCTTTCATAGTAACAATTGTTAGCCTTTCCTATACCTTTAGAAAAGAGCTCAGGGAATTCTTTCAGCTAGCTAGCTACACTGCCTTTGGCATTGAATGCAGTCACTGACAAAACATTGTCCTAAATTTTAAAACCAAACATCTTAAACGAATCAAGGCCAAATATGTTCGCACAATCGCGTGATTGTAACATAGTGAAAGTCACAGTTCGCATATGCGAGCGTTACATGGCAGGGAAAGTACATTTACCAAGAACGGGAATGTCTTGTCCATTATAAGCGGTCAAGTGCGTGCTAATTTTAGACAGACGTGGGAGCGTAAAAGTTCATATGTGTTACGATTCAGCAATGTAAGAGAGGCATCTGTATCCAAATGAAATTTCTTACGTTTTCCACTAAGACGCAAATGATCAAAAAGTTTGTTGGACTGGCGTAGTACTGAAGAAACTGTTTGCTTGCTAGTTTTGCTAATGCCTGCAGCAGGTTTGAATACACTGCATCGATTACATGGGCTTGTGACTAGATGTTTGTGAGTGGGCATAATTCTTATGTGTGTTCCGTTTCAAACATACAGATTGTACATAACCTTTTTTTGCCAGAAGCGTAACACTCTGCTTTCTGGACGGGCATTCTTGGCGTTTGTGCTGTGAATAGCACCAAGGGCATCACTTAAGTCTGTTCACTGATGTAGATGCCTGTTTAGAGAATCGTTTGCGTGGCTTGGCGCGCACATGCTGTTGCTGCCTACTGGGCCAGTCGTAAGCAAGGGATGACTCAACTCAACTAATTGGTGGCTGCTGAAATTTATAGGCGTCTACGACACCGGAATCATGCTGATCTGTAATTTGCACTATGTGATGAAATGATGGATCTGACTGTTGCAGAATTGTTCTCTAAGTTTGACATCAGTTACATTGTACATGATTGCATCATGCAACATAACATCTTAATATGAAGCACCACAAGCACATTTGAATTTGCGTTTCCTCGTCATACCCTACAAATCAGTGACCCATTCGCGATAAGTTTGTTCTGGCCGTTTCTTGCAAGGAAAGAAATGGTACCTATCTGCCACCACATGCACTTGTTAGCCATGATAATTAGTTAGAGAATCTACAACCTGATCACAGGAAAGTTCCCTCAGAGCGGCGTTAGGGAACAATTTCTGAATGAGGTGAAAGACTACATTTCCCACTGTTGATATATGTAGTTTAGTTTCACAGTACCTGATACTTTGTGAGGAATGATGTAGGCTTCATACTGTTGCAACCACTCGAGCAATTACTCTTCTTTTTCGTTAAAATGGCGAAAAGGTGGTATGGCACTCGGAGCTACAGTTATTGCATGTTGTGCAGATTTCGTGGCTCGGCTTGCGAGTATCTGCTGTGCTGTATTGAGAAGGGTTGCAGTCTGCTGCGTCTGTAACTGAATCATCTGTGTTAGCTGCGTTGCATCTATTACTTGCAGCTGAGGCACCTGAGCAGAAGGTGGGAGAGATGGGTTGCTTATTTTGGAATAGGCAAATGCAATAAACAGACAATGCAAGCAAGAAAAAGAAGCACACAAGCAAAGAAAATTTTTGCAATGACAACCTGAAAACACTGAATTGGGGAAACACCATAATAGACACAGTTAAAACATGTAAACACACCCATGCAGAGCAAAGACAAGGTAGATTTAACGCGCCAGCAAAACAGAAAAGCCCACAACAAAATTAAATGTGTGGCAGCTGTTGCTCGGAGTTCGACTGTTAACAGGTTGCCGTTATGTTTTTCTTACACCTCATTGTCAGTGTTATTCGTCCATCCTCGGCATCAATCTTGTTGTGTCTAGGAGGCCTGCAGACTCAGCTCGCTAGACAAACAACCAAACAAGTCGTATTAATGAGTTTTATTACAATAAGACAATTACAGATACTTTAGCAATTACACAGAGGTGTCGCAAGGACAAGGCGACATAAGAAATAATCAGTCTTTACAGTGACTGCTGATCTCTAACTGACAAAAGTCTTTTCTGAACTGCTATCGCCGGCCGGAGTGGCCGAGCGGTTCTAGGCGCTACAGTCTGGAATCGCGCGACCGCTACGGTCGCAGGTTCGAATCCTGCCTCGGGCATGGATGTGTGTACTGTCCTTAGGTTAGTTAGGTTTGAGGTTTAAGTATTAGGTTAGGTTTAAGTAGTTTTAAGTTCTAGGGGACTGATGACCTCAGAAGTTAAGTCCCATAGTGCTCAGAACCATTTGAACCAATTTTTGAACTGCTGTCAAAGTGCCTAACGTTGACGCTGCTATCCAAGTGGGCCGCTTATGTCCCCTTGATTTAGAGGCCACTGCTGTCGTGTTGTCGCCCTGGAACGGAGGTCGGTCAGCGTGTGATTGGATGACTTCTTCTCACAGCCTTCTCTTCCCTGTAGTTCCCGATTGGCGTGCTGGCGCTCGACTTTACGCTGTAACAGGAGACACGTGGGTCACGAACGGAAAACCGGACCCAGCGTCCATGGCTGCTGAGGTAGGGCCACCTGCCGAGTCTGGCAGGTGGGACAGGTGGCGCCCAAACCCGTTATTGCAGAATTTATGCCTCACTAATAGCCAAGACGGCAAGGTAGCCACTTGGTAGGAACAGCCCACCAGTGTCCACTGTGGAGTAACCAGAGGATGAGGTTGCGGAGAGCCAGCCGAGTGACCATCTGAGTGGGGCCATTATCGTCCTGGAGCAAGACCACACTGTTTTAGGAAGAGAGATTCTGGTGAGAACCCCAGAACTCCTAAACATCCAGGAGCACCAGAGTACTCTGCTTGGGCAGCCTTAAATGCCAAATGTAAATGAAATGATTGTGTGGAATTGATGGGAGGGAGGCCCTGTCTGGGGAAGTTCAGCCGCCGAGTTGCAAGTCTTAGTTCAGCTGAAGCCACACTGGGCGACTTGCGTGTCAGTGATCATGAAATGATAATGAGGACAACACAGTATCCAGTTTACGAGTGGAGAAAATCTTCAACATACCCAGGAATAGAACCCAGGCCCACTGCATGATAGGCAAACACGTTACCATTCAGCTAAACGGGTAGACATGCCAGATGTGTTGGAGGTCAATGCAGACCGGATCGTTTGCAGTGTGCCGCCGGATGAAGTCCACATCCAGGGGTAGCCATGGAACGGCGTCGTCAGTGGCGGAGTCGAGGTGGCAGCAGACTTCCGGATCAATGTCGAAACCTGGGTCCTTCCCCAGTGGAAGCCGGGAAGAAGATCAGCATTGGCTTGGTGGGTGGTGGAGTGAAAAACTATCGCATAGGAATAGGTTGGTTGGTTGGTTTGGGGGAAGAGACCAAACAGCGAGGTCATCGGTCTCATCGGATTAGGGAAGGATGGAGAAGGAAGTCGGCCGTGCCCTTTCAAAGGAACCATCCCGCCCATTTGCCTGGAGTGATTTAGGGAAATCACGGAAAACCTAAATCAGGATGGCCGGACGCGGGATTGAACCGTCGTCCTCCCGAATGCGAGTCCAGTGTGCTAGCCACTGCGCCACCTCGCTCGGTCATAGAAATAGACACAGAGGAAGAGGGCCTAGCAGTAGACGCGGTCGGCTGTGTTGATGGGGACTGGTGCTGAAGCCTGGAGGAGTGGCAGCAGGGGCTTGTGGTCTGTATAGAGACGAATGGACGCTCGTAGACATAATCATGGAACTTGTTGAGCCCAAAACTAATGGTCAATGCTTCTTTTTTATTTGGCTGTATTTACGCTGGGCAGAATTACGAATTTAGACACAAATGCAGTCGGCTGCACCACTCCATTGACAATGTGGGAGAGAACAGCTCCCACACCATAATCAGAGGCATCAGCGACGAGCGTAAAAGGCCAGGAAGGATCATACGTCATGAAGGAGGCAGACTTTAGGATCACCTGTTTTAATATGTAAAATGCTCTGTCACTCTCAGGGGATCAGTACCACTGGTCATTCTTGCGTAAGAGACGATGTAGAGGCTCCGCAATGGCATCTGCAAGGCGAATTAATCAGCGGTAATAATTCAGTTAACCGAAGACAGATTTGAGTTGAGTCTTGTCGCGAGGCACAGGGAGCTTTTGGATGGCCTTAACGAACTGTAAGATTGTGCACATGCCAGAAGCACTAAGGACCTGGCCAAGATATTGCAGTTGTCGCACAATGAGACCACGCTTGTCTTTATTACAATGGAGGTCCACATGATCAAAAACTGCCAACAAAATGTCCATATTGTGATCGGAGGCACCAGCGACCAGGATATCATCCAAGTAGTTGGCAGCATGGGGAAAATCCAGCAATAGTTGTTCAAGATACTGGTGTAAATTCGCCAGTGCGCCGGCGATACCGAAAAGGAGCCAATTGTGTTGAAAATAACTAAACGGGGCATTGGCAATCAAAATGTCCCCGGATGCTGCGTCCAAAGGAAGTTAGAGGTTCGTGCGACGAAGATCAATTTTTGCAAAAATCTTGCAGACGCGCAGTTTAGACCAAATCTCCTCAACTTTGGGGTAAAAGTAAGAGCCCACCACTTACTGGGAGTTGACCGTGATACTGAAATCACTGCATATGCGTAAGGCACCATTGGGCTTCTTGACGAAAACTATGGTGTAGGCCAGCAACTGTTGGAGACAGGAGCGAGGACACCTGCGTCCTGTAAACGACAAAGTTTCTGTTGGAGATGGTCTCAGAGAGCAAAGGGTTCAGTCCAAGTTTTGTAAAACTTACGAACAACTGACGGAAGAAGTGTGACGTGGCCCTCAAAGTCATTGCCACCAGAGGAGGGTCCAGAAAACACTTTGGGGTACTTGACAAACAAGTCGGAGGCATAGGAATCAGTCTCCGCCCGACTGACATGCGGACTGGCATCATGAATGTGCAGCCCCAGAACAGTGAAAAGTTCCAAGCCGAGAAGGTTAGAGGCGCAAGGGAAATCAACCACCAGAACACGTCCCGTGAGAGCTGTGTTCCTGTACTGAATACGGGCCGAGAGGGCGCCCATGACGGGAAAGAGGTTGTTGCTAAAACTGCGTAGTTGGGTGTGGAAGGGCTGGAGGGGGGAGGGGGGAGATCCAAGGGCCTTATACGTCAGCCAGTCGATGATTGTGGCAGAGGGCGCGGTATCGATTTGGAGAGAAACCGGGACGTTCTCAACCAGGACAGGGAGAGACATTGATTTGTGGGAGGAAGGGAACATCGTTTGGATCAGAAGAACAGATGGCGGAGCATCTACGTCCTCAGAGTCGTCAGTTTCAGGTGTGGCAGAAGATGGCCAATCGACAGACATCGCCGAGGAACGGCAAACTTCAGACCAGTGCTGGACTTTCCACATACCAAACATTTGGCAGGGCGGAAACGACATTGCTGCCTCTGATGGCTAATAAAACATTGACTGCAGGAGGGAAGAGGGCGTGGGCTACGCCCACAATGTCGGACTGTGTTGTGGGAAGGTGTGGAAGGGGCAGAAGGCTTCCGAGGCAGCTCAGAGGAAAAGACCAATGCCGGATCCTGCAGGGACGCCGAGGAGTGCTGAGACTGCTCATACGCCAAAATAATGGGGAGGCAAGACTCAAGGGAGGAATCCTCAAGCTTGAGCAAATCGCGATGGACACCCTGATTTGGGGATTGCATTAGTATCATGTCACACATCAGGGAGGAAGCGCACGGACATTTACACTGGCATTAGCACACTGGAAACGACAGTCCCAAGAGAGTCGCTGGAGTTGCGTAATCCATTCCCTATAAGATCCATGAGACAGTTTCTGACAACTAAATAACGGTAGCAGGCCACAGACACATGAACACTGGAGTCAAAATAGACAGACAGGTTGGACTTCAGAAGTTCATATGAAACACAGTCCGCACCAGCCTCAGGATGCAGCTGTTGGATGAGCTGGTACACAAAGGGGCCGGTTTCAGTCAGAAGATAACCGTGCCACCTGGTGTCACCGGTCAACGAATGGACAAGGAAATGTTTTTCCGTCTGCGCTATGTAGCACGACCATGGCTCCATTTTGCAGTGAAACGCACAGAAAGGAGGCAGTGGCTGCTGGAAGCCCTAGCTGGGAGAGGGGTTGTGTCTCCACACTCCAAAATCTTGGGGGACCTGAAGAGCCTCGTTGGCTCGCTGCATCTGTTGTAGCGGATGAGTGAGGTCCATAGGCACGTCTGCCAACACTACAGCGAGACGAACACAGGACTTCTGTCTGGAACAGTCACGTGAAATTCTTGAAACACCTCGTCGCCCACTTAAGTGTCCCGCATTGGGATACATTTACAATAAGTCAGCGGTTACACTCAAAAATCAGTTTATTGACACAGTCAGTTTATGTCTACAAATGTAACTGTGTTAGCAGTTCAAACAAATAAGATAAATCATTCTTGATAAATAAAGGAATGTCTGTTTTGACAATTGAAAGTTCTTGGAAAACAACATAAATAAATCGTTGCATGATACAATCCTCTAAAAAGTTCTCTTGCAAACGAAAAGTACTATTTTCTGAAACATGCACAGTAGGCAGAAAATTGAAGTACCATCTCGCGAGCACTACAAGGGTTTTCAGCCTCAGAGTCCACAGCCGGAGTAACGGGTCACCACGAGCTGTGGTCCCAGGTGGCAAGGGCGACGTCGAGTCCGGGCAGCCG
Organism: Schistocerca serialis cubense; assembly: GCF_023864345.2. NCBI lineage: Eukaryota > Metazoa > Arthropoda > Insecta > Orthoptera > Acrididae > Schistocerca > Schistocerca serialis. The sequence goes on from NC_064640.1 coordinate 515,830,414, forward strand.
CATAGTGCTGTCGAACTTTTGCTTTGCTGGCGGAGAAATAACCGCCTGCTGCTCGCCGGACGAGAACAGTTATACCCTCGTGGTGGATGACTATTAGATAACTATTGGTCTATCCATGTGGGCTCGGATTGGCTGAGGAAAAATGGCGCGGCGAATGCAACAGAAAGTCCGTATATGTTGTGGCCTCCATTGCTCTTGTGCGTGCCCTCGGAACTAGCCTGCTTCCTGCAGGCCAGGCGGAAGTTCGGCTAACTTCGGTCGTTGCGCCTGCGGAATTGGAGCGATGGCCCGCATAGCAGTGCGACGTTGCGGGTTGGTGGCGTTGTAGGAGATCTCGGAAAAACGCCAGCGGTTAAGATATCAGGCCGGTATATTTCCGGAGAGGTTGTTTACGGGGCGAGCTGTGGCATACCCGACTGGATTGATGTGTGTTTCCCTCAGAAGTGGGCTGCTTATGTTGCAGTGCAGTGTTATCTCTTGGGGCTACGGCCCAAATGTTCCCTGCTTGAAATGATCAACTGCACTGAAACACGAATCTTGAAAGTAAGTCAATAAATAATCTGCAAAATCTGCTGCAACGTGAGGTCAGAGTATTTTCAGATTTGCTAACAGGTTCTACTACCTGTCACATATTGAGTTATAGCATAACGAATCATCAAGTCACTATAGTATTGCCCCATTCACACTTAAATTTGCACTGTCTTGTAAGCCCCTGCTAAACCATCACCCATTGCCTGTATTTTTGACCTTGTTGATCCTTGAGTCTAAGGAATTTAAATCTGGCAGCCACCATATTGATCTTATCGTCTTAATATTTGTTCAGCGTTTGAATAAGCTCCTTATAGCTAGCTATTTCTGGCCACATAGTTGACACTAACTTCGCACAAATGCGGTAAAGTGCGTCACCAACGGTGGACAGTAAAAAAGACTGCTTCACAGTTCCTTGAATTTGTTGAGCGGCCAGGTGTGCTTCAAATTGTGACAAATATCCCAACCAGTCTTCCTTTCCTTCTTCAAATTGTCGAAATGGAGGCAGAAGAGAAGTTTGTGCTACTTGTTGAGGTGCAGTGGGTGACAGGGCCTGATCCCGTATCTCAGTTGATACAATCTGGTTTTGGATGAATCCCTTCATCAGTTCCGTAAGTTGGTTCATTGACTGCATCTGTAACTGAAGATATACATCGAGCTCTGGTGCTGCAGGCGTTTGTGTTTGTGGCGTCGCTAATTATGAGAACGGTGGGTTTTACATGGTAAATACATGCTATTACAAACATAGAAGAAATACTAAAGCTAATTTATGAACTGCGGCAGCACAGGAAGTAATCAGCACAGACAAAGAGCACCAATCAATAACGCAAAATTTCCGCAAGCACGAAAAGTTAATGAACAAGGATTAACAAAGTGGCAAAGGAAATTATCCTGCGCAATGAGTTCGGAATTGGCGTCGACGGGTGATGTGTACAGGTCGTCTGGGTAGAACGGCCACCACACATTGTATTAGGCTTACGTGCTCCGAAGTTGATGGAGGAACTATGACAGTGGAAACAAATTAGTGACGCACAAATTTACACTTAATTGTCATGTGGTACTTAACTAAAGTAGTGCAGCAACTCGTTGAACGGCTTGTGGACAGGAAAAAGTAGTATCCTATCATGGCGTGTGTTACTGAACACAATGTTTTGCAGTAAGCAATTGTCCCTATGCGAAGGCTGCAGGCGAGTCGACTTGCAGAATAAGTCTTGCAGGCTGATCTCCACTACTAACTGTATCTACGAACAGCAATCCTTGAACTCCGTATTAGAACTGTCGTGCCAATGCCAGACATGAACTGCGGTGCTGCCTGTGGTCATCACTTATCACAACGCAGAAGTTCATCTCACTGGTGGCAGCGCGGAGGTTGCTGATTGGGCTGCGATTGTGGTTGGTGCCGAACTTAAAAAGACACCCTTGGTGCCATTCGGAAACTGTCCCAGTTTGCCAGTTCCGGTTGTGTCAATTAGCGAGGCCCCAACACATATTCTGTTAACATTCATGGAAACTTCTCTTTAATCACGAAGCCTGGAAGCGAACCATCACACCGGTTCATTTCTCTAAAAATTGGAGCCAACAGCTGATGCTAAGTTACTGATTATACAGGGTGTTACAAAAAGGTACGGCCAAACTTTTAGGAAACATTCCTCACACACAAATAAAGAAAAGATGTTATATGGACATGTGTCCGGAAATGCTTAATTTCCCTGTTAGAGCACATTTTAGTTTCGTCAGTATGGACTGTACTTCCTCGATTCACCGCCAGTTGGCCCAATTGAAGGAAGGTAATGTTGACTTCGGTGCTTGTGTTGAAATGCGACTCATTGCTCTACAGTACTAGCATCAAGCACATCAGTACGTAGCATCAACAGGTTAGTGTTCATCACGAAGGTGGTTTTGCAGTCAGGCAGTAGAGGCGGACCAATTCCATGGCCTCCACGCTCTCCTGACCTCAACCCTCTCGACTTTCATTTATGGGCGCATTTGAAAGCTCTTGTCTACGCAACCCCGGTACCAAATGTAGAGACTCTTCGTGCTCGTATTGTGGACGGCTATGATACAATATGCCATTCTCCAGGGCTGCATCAGCGCATCAGGGATTCCATGCGACGGAGGATGGATGCATGTATCCTCGCTAACGGAGGACATTTTGAACATTTCCTGTAGCAAAGTGTTTGAAGTCACGCTGGTACGTTCTGTTGCTGTGTATTTCCATTCCACGATTAATGTGATTTGAAGAGAAGTAATAAAATGGAAAGTAAGCGTTTCCGGACACATGTCCACATAATATATTTTCTTTCTTTGTGTATGAGGAATGTTTCCTGAAAGTTTGGCCGTACCTTTTTGTAACACCCTGTATTTTTATACAGTCTTCACAGGAATTTATTTACACACAAAATCGTGAAGCGATCCACATTTTATCCCCATGAATCATGGACCTTGCCGTTGGTGGGGAGGCTTGCATGCCTCAGCGATACAGATAGCCGTACTGTAGGTGCAATCACAACGAAGGGGTATCTGTTCAGAGGCTAGACAAACGTGTCGTTCCTGAAGAGGGGCATCAGTCTTTTTAGTATTTGCAGGGGCCACAGTTTGGATGATTGACTAATCTGGCCTTGTAACATGAACCAAAACAGCCTTGCTGTGCTGGTACTGCGAACGCCTGAAAGCCTGAGGCAATACTGACCCTACCACTTACCTTAGAAGATAAATTAAGGAAAGGCAAACCTACGTTTCTGGCGTTTGTAGACTTAGAGAAAGCTTTTGACAATGTTGACTGGAATACGCTCTTTGAAATTCAGAATGTGTCAGTGGTTAAATAAAGAGAGAGAAAGGCTGTTTACAATTTATACAGAAACCAGGTGGCAGGCATAGAAGTGGAAGGACGTTAAAGGAAAGCAGTGGTAGGGTAGGGAGTGACACACGGTTGTAGCCTATCCCCAATGTTATTCAATCTGTGTACAGAGCAAGCAGTAAAGGAAACAAAAGAAAAATTTGGACTAAAAATTAAAATACATTTACAAGAATAAAAACTTTGTGGTTTGCCTACGAGATTGTAATTCTGTCCGAGTCAGCAAAGGACTTGGAAGAGCAGTTGAAATGAAGGGACAGCGTCTTAGAGGAAGACTATAAGCCATGTATGGAAGTGAAACATGGACGATAAATAGTTAGGACAAGAAGAGAATAGAAGTTTTCGAAATGCGGTGCTACAGAAGTATGCTGAAGATTAGATGGGTAGATCATATAACTAATGAGGAAGAACTAAACAGAAATAGGGAGAAGAAGAATTTGTGGCACAACTCGACTAGAAGAAGGGATCGGTGGGCAGCACATGTTCTGAGGCATCAAGGGATCACCAATTTAGTATTGGAGGGGAGGGTGGAGGGTAAAAATCGTGGAGGGAGACCAAGAGTAGGTACTTGGAGATGAAGAAGCTTGCACAGGATAGAGTAGCGTAGAGAGCTGCATCAATTCAGTCTCTGGACTGAAGACCACAACAACAACAACATCATTTTAAATCAGATAAGTGCAGTTTTGTATAGGCTTTATTAGATTTTATAGCTGTCTACAAAAATAGACAACACAAGGTTGACAAAGAGAAGTACATTTTAAAGTACTTTAATTGAACATGTCGGCGATTTCACATCATCCTCAAAGATTTCGTGACATAATTCAGGCTTTGTTTGTTTACCCCAACATTCAATAATTATTAGAAATTGTTCTTTTCCCATGTAAAACTTTCAACAACCGTTGAGAAGGTCAACATACAACCTTGTCGCTAGCTTCCCAGATTTAGAAGACGTTATTACAACCTTTTTATATTTTTGTACATATTCACTTACTGTTTTATCTCAGGGAACAAAGTTAACATAGTCACTTACTATTTTTTATCTCAGGGAACAAAGTTACCGATTGCATATTGTAAACAAACAAATACTGAAAGTAGGGCTTTTCCAGACAGAGTGAGAGTATATTGTGGGTTATATGTATGTGTCAAGTTATTCATGTCGTGCCTTTTGACGAAAATAATTTTGTTTCCTTTGTCAGCCAGAGTCTTGTTGTACGCCTACTGATTATGCCACCCTGGAAAGAGGAAATAACCGAAATTGAAGTATTTTGTCAGAGAGTCGTAAAAATAGAAATCAAAATGAATTTGTAAACATATGCAATAATCTACCTGAGTGGTCAGTATTGATAACAAAGTTTTTGTTGAAATTAGGTATCAGTTTGAACGTATGGGTTCGAAAAGTGTCTTCAGAAGCCAAGACTTTTTTCGATCGACGCTGTTTCTTGTTTTGAAACAAAGTTTGACATTTTTGGTAGACGAAGGCCACGTTTATTTTTGAATTTAATTAACAGTCAGAAGCTTTAAATTCAAAATATGTAAATTTGTGTGCTGATGCAAACGGACATTGTAAATTTCGAGTCGTCACATGTTGAAAATTCTCTCGGGCTTTAACAAAACGTTCATCTATCCAGGATTTGATTGTTGCGTACTTCTTAAACTGATTGCCTCTTTTATTATTTTTCTTAACAATAGGATAAATGTTTCTTCTTTTTTAACAAGCTGCACCCTTTTCTGTAATGGTGGTAGTTTCCACGTGTGGAGAACCTTTGCGATATCAACAGCTTTAATTTTGTAATCCAAAGAAGAATTGTCTACATCATGTTGTCTTTAATTTCTTGTTCATATTCATCTGATACGTTATGGTCTTTGACTTTTCAAACGGTTCCTAGTTACAGTTTTCATTTTCATGAGCAAGTTCACCATCACTCACAAGTATTTTCTTCCGGCTGCATGCCCAAAATAAGATCGTAAATTTCTTCACCCATCAGATCAGTATCTGGAGACCTGGCTGAAAATGACTTAAAATTTTGTGGCGACCTCCATCGGTAATGCTGGAATTCAATACGGTGTTGGCCACCCTTAGCCTCGATGACAGTTTCCACTCTCGCAGGCATACATCGGATGAGGTGCTGGGAGGCTTCTTGGGGAATGGCAGCCCGTTCTTCATGGAGTGCTGCACTGAGGAGAGTTACTAATGTCGATCGGTGAAGCCTGGCACGAATTCGGGGTTCCAAAACATCCCAAATGTGCTCTATATGATTCAGGTCAGGACTCTGTGCAGGCCAGTCCATTACAGGGATGTTATTCTCGTGTAACCACTCCTCCATAGGCTGTGCGTTATGAACAGGTGCTCGATCGTTTTGAAAGAAGCAATCGCAATTCCCGAATTGCTCTTCAACAGTGGGAAGCAAGAAGGTGCTTAAAACATCAATGTAGGCCTGTGCTGTGATAGTGACACGCAAAACAACAGGGGGTGGAAGCCCCCTCCATGAAATACACGACTACACCATAACACTACCGCCTCCGGATTTTACTGTTGGCACTACACACGCTGGCAGATGATGTTCACCGGGCATTCGCCATACCTACACCCTACCATCGGATCGCTACATTGTGTACCGTGATTCGTTACTCCACACAACGTTTTTCCACTGTTCAATCGTCCAGTGTTAACACTACTTACACCAAGCGAGGCGTCGTTTGGTATTTACCGGCGTGATGTGTGGCTTATGAGCATCCGTTCTACCATGAAATCCAAGTTTTCTCACCTCGTGCCTAACTGTCATTATAGTTGCAGTGGATCCTGATGCAGTTTGGAATTCCTGTATGATGATCTGGATAGAAGTCTGCCTATTACATATTAGGACCCTCTTCAACTGTCGTCAGTCTCAGTCAACAGACGAGGTCGGCCTGCACGCTTTTTTACTGTACGTGTCCCCTCTAGTTTTCATGAGTGTGGAAATCACGCCTACAGACGTATGGTACAGACGTATGGCACAAGTGACACCCAATCACCTGACCACGTTTGAAGTCCGTGAGTTCCGCGGAGCGCTCCAGTCTGCTCTCTCGCGATGTCCAATGGACCATTGGTCGTATAGTTTCATGTGGGTCATACCTTCTGGTCATCTGCCTATTTGTATGTACAATGGGGCAACAGCTATACTTTACTATTCCACATGGAAACCGGTTCCTGTAATTTGTAACGAACATTTTTAACCTCGCGGCAGCTTATAATAACGCCAAATTTGTAACAAAATTTTAATGACAATTGTAAAGAAATCTTTAATTTACCTCCATTAAAATGCGTTTGAAATTGTTAAACATTTTAAAAAGAAAATATTAACTTTAATTAACATTTTATGTTAATTAGCTATAACATTCATATCATAAATAAAATACAATTCCTTATGATTTAATTATTTAATTGATGATATTGTAGGATATTAACTTTATTTAAACATTGTTATAACTTTCAAAACAATTTAAAAAAAGAGAATAAAAAGTTACCTCTAAAGAGGATCGATCTTAGGTAGCGTGCGTGGCAAACAAGTTTGCTAAAGATTCAGCCATTTTGCTATGCTCCCAGAGCGTATACTGATAGGCCAAAACATTATTAACACCGCCCACCGCGACGCTGGATGCCACCTGGCGACGTTGCGGGCACGTGACGCGGTAACAAAAATATGTAAGCGGAGCGAAACGGACGGGGAATCACTCTAGCGAAGATATGGGCTGAAAATGGGGAAATCCATTGAGATAACCGACTTCGACAAACGACAGATAATTATTGCGTTGAACCTGTGAACGAGCATCTCGAAAACAGTGAAGTTGGTCTAAGATTCACGTGCTGCTGTAATGAGCATCTACGGAAAGAGGTAGATGGACAGTGAAAGTACCACTAGGCGCTAAATGGTTGGACGTACATGACTCTTCACAGAACGTGGGGTTCGGAGGTTCGTTGGCTCTGTAAAGTAAGGTAGGTGATGATCTGTGGCATCTCATCCGAAAGAGCACATTGCGGGTGCACGCACAAATGGCTAGAAGCACACCGTTCATTGCACATTGTTGAACATAGACCTCCGCAGTAGACCACCCCCACGTGTTCATATGTTGACCCAACGACATCATCAATTACGACTTAGTGGGCACGGAACCAACGGGATTCGACCGTCGATCAATGAAAACGAGGCGGCTCTTCGAGTGAAACACGTTTCCCGTACACTAGACCGATGGTCATCTGCACAAATGCCGTCATCGAGGTGAAAGGCGCCTCGAAATGTGCAGCGCGTCATGGACGGAGGCTGGTGGGAGCAGTACTATGCTACAGGAGACATTCTCCTGCACTTGGTGGAACTTGCGATAGTAATCGAAGACACGATGACAGCTGCGAACCACCTGCATCCCTCCATGCTTGATGTCTTCCCCAACAGTATAATTGTCCGTGTCTCGGAGCCAGAATCGTGCTACAGTGGCTTGAGGAGCATTATAGTGAACTTACATTTATGTCTCGACGACCGAATTGGTCTGATGTAACTCTTATGGAATGCACATGGGTTGCTATTGGGCGCCATCACCACGTACGCATATCAGTGGACAGTTTTTTACTTGAATAACATGACCTGTGCATAGGCATCTAATGCCACAAATCTCAGTAAACCTACCAACAAACTGTCGGTTCTCTGATACGAATAATGAGTGATGTGTTTAGTTCTAAAGACAGACAAACAAGCTATTAAGCAAGCATTCATAATGTTTTGGCTCATCATTGTAAATATTGACTGAGACGAGCTGCGCGTAAAACTTCAGAGCTCTCTTTCTTGCCACCTTCTGCCTAGTGTTCTGTACAACTTTCATGGGCGGACAGCCTTATGGTATACTACTAACCCGTGAAGTCTTCTCCTGAACTGAATTTTTGAGACTGTAAGGGTCCCTAGTTACAGTTTTCAGATTTCAGTATGGAAGTCTCTCTGTCATGGAATGCTTCTCACCATGGACTTGATAGTGTGTTGTCTCAAGGAACAGAGGTTGTAGAGCACCCAACAGCCTATGCATCAAGGCAAGTGACCTCAGCAGGGAGGAACTACTCCACGACGGAAAAAGAGGTCGACTAACCTACATGAAGTGTTTTATCTATGGGAAAAAGTTTCGAGTAATAACGGATCACGCAACACTGAAATGCTGCCCGTCTAGTAGGTTGATATGATGGGTGGTGCGACTGCTTGAGTTTGATTTTGAGCTCGTACATAAACCTGGAAATAAACATGGAAACACAGATGGCTTAAGTAGGAAAGTAGCAGTGTTGCAGGCAGGTGTTAATGAGCTTAAGAAGTGGCAGACAAGTGATAAGTTAACGCTGTACAGTACACATAACAGTTTTGTATGCCGGACGGATTGCCATGCAGAGAAACCAACCTGGGGCTGCAGGAGATATGATCACGTGTTAGCAGGTCACGGACGATATAGGTGTACCGACAGCAGAGAAGCACACATTTATTGGTGGAAGGAAAGGAGGACGGACATGAACCAGTATGTGCAGAATTGTATACAGCGTGCACAGAGAGCGGATTTGCGTCGAACGAGGGTACCATTGTAAGAATTACCTAAAATATTAGCACAGTTTTGATTTTTCGGGGTTGGTGATAGTGGTGACGCTAGGCAGTTTATGGGACAGCTTGCATCGTTGAAAAAAGTATCCAAGCTGGTGGATCCAAGACGGTTGTAGTAGATGTGGCAACATCGCACTGACGTCATGGCGTAAAATTCAAATTTTATCAGGAAATAGTGCAATTTGGTTACATCAACTAACCTAACTCCACCTAACTCTCTCCCCACTCCTATGATGTCACCGAACCCCACCACAACCTCAGCCCTGGAAATGGCGGTAGAACGGCCAGTCTGTGCTGAGCTGCCAAAGAGGACGCTTAGGTCAGTATAATTTATTTAATTTTGTTGGGAAACTGAATTAAAGACGGCTCCTAATTACACATTTATTGCATAGCGCTACACAACGAGTGCCTAAAATCACAATACGGCTGAAAATTGACGATGTTACACAACTGGTCTTATCTTGTTGGAAAAAAATTCACAATACCACTCGAAACTAGCAGCAGGTGGACTCAAACATTAACTGTATATAGAACATTCCCTTCACCTACAAGTTGAAACAAATTAAACACCGAATGGCCTTAGTTCATATTTGCTGCTGGAGTTAGGTATGATAAAGCACTATTTTTTTTTATTCTCCTCTACGATGGGAAACCCACACTGGTGTCTGGGCCCAGATGGAAAAATCATAACAAATACGTATCAAAAAGTGCATGACATATTTCGAAACCCACAGGAGATCATACAGAAAACACAGACATACAGCTGAATTGGACGTCTGAAAGTTTATCATTGAATCTGAAGCATTGTCCTATACACGAGAAAAATTGCTGGAATTTTCTGTGAATTTTCAATATCCCACAATTGCTGGTCTGAAGGTGCTCTAAAGCCACAATGGCGGGAGACTGTTTCCCCTGGACTTGTCTCTGAACTCTCGAACAAAGACGTCACCACGTGACACTCTGACGTCACGGAAATTTCCGTGGATGCCTTGTTCTGCCCTTGTCTTGCTTGAACCAGTCTGTAGAGACTCCAATGCCCCAAAAAGGACTCTGTCACGTCATGGCATTTCCTGTGAATGGAGTATCCTGATTGCTTCTTACTGAATTTACCAGCAAAATGCAACTGCTGGTGTGGAAGCACCGACCGCCACTTTCTACAGATGAACAAATAACGAGAATTTCAGCAGAGAACTATTTTTGTAGAGATCGGAAAGAAATGTGCAACAGTCATATTGAACTGACAGTTAAACCCTGCAAATGTGGTCTACCGATCATGAAATAAGGAAACTATTGCCAAAGAGAGTTAGTCAAATACACTGTTGAGGAAAGCTTGAATTTTTCAGAATGAAACCTCTCTCCAACCAGACTATATCACCACAAACGATTATACCACCTTACCATATTGCTACAGCGCTGTATTAAACACAGTTCCTATCCTGCACCATACAAAATCATCACCTCCACATCCCACATGTACCTATCGACCGCCAGGTACTCCTACATACACCTCGAAAACACACTGATCCCAAAAACAAAAGCACATGCACCGTATGTACTTGCAGTACTAGATATCCCCCGCGAGGTCTGTCAGTGATCCACCGCAGCCTCCAACCTCTTCCCTCACGCGATGGCCTGGTGTATGATCGTGGCGCCCTCCGGAACAAACGCCACACTCCTCCTGATGTAAAAAAGCTGGGCTGGTTGTGTGTGTGAAATCTTATCGGACCTAAGTGCTAAGGTCATCAGTCCCTAAACTTACACAGTACTTAACCTAAATTATCCTAAGGACAAACACACACACCCACGCCCGAGGAGGACTCGAACCTCGGCCTGGGCTGGTTGCTCCGGCACACAGGCGTCCCCTAACAGTACTGTTTCTGGCCGCGCCTGCTTGCTGCCGTGGTTTCTGCAACGAGCTGCGGCCATCTCCGGACTACGGGATTACAAAAATATCCACTTTCTGAGCTTTGTCAATGAGAAATGCTTCGTCAGTCATGTATTAATTTACCGATATCGAAACCGATATCAGCTGCAATATCCGATTTACGCGCAAAAAAAGCAAGATGATACTTTTGACTCTTTTATGTTGAAGTCTGCGTGTAGTAGATGAAAATTTCCAGAATGTCATGTATTTTTACATGATTTGTCGAAATGTCATATCATTTACGCGACTTTTCTCGATCTCAACCACATAGCGGTATGCTACCGATCGCCTAATAGTATAATTTTGAAGATAAAGAATGGTAATTATATTGTTAGAGAGCCGAAACCTTGGGGAGGGAGGGCTTGCAAACTATTGAGCAACTAGGAACTTATCTACAAAGATTTTTATGTGGAAAGTCGAAAATAGGGGGAACTGGTACATCCACTCGTATTTTTTTGACGAATACGATGTCAATGGTGTTACAGACCCCAGATCACCCCTGTACTTTAAAACGTCAACTAAGGCTTTAATGCTCATAATAATATGCATTTCTTATGTCTAGAAAATCAGTAAATGTCTCTTCCACCGGTGTTTCACCATTTCTATGCAAACAACACATTGCAATCGATGTTCTCTCATCCAAATGAAGAGGGGAAATTTGTAGAATGGCAGGATACCTCACAGTCAACAAGAGGCTTCTGAAACTCTTGGACCAGCCGAATGGAGAGAGACAGACCTGTAACAACTTTTCTCACTACAGCTCTGACAAAGAAGTGTGACGTCACTGATAACACCACCTCCCATTCGAAAAAGAGGCTTCTGTTTCCAGTTTGTAGAAATCACTCACAAATGGAGAAAACACTCAAGAACGGGATGCTTCCTGCAAGCCGTTAAACGTATTTCTCAAGAAGACTGGTTCCCATGGAACAATAGCGAAGTACCTGACTATTCGTCACGGATGAGAAACTGAACAGTCAACAGCGGTGTGCTTTCAAATGCTCTGTATGCGACGGCACTTTCTGAAAGTGGTCCACGGCTAATTAAAATCAGGCTCATGTAGAAACAACGTTAAGCTGGTCAGTGCTACTCATTGATGCTTCTCACTGCTGATACTCTAGTCCTTCTTCATACCTACACCTGTCGGAAACTTTAAGCAATCAAATAAGGTCTCCTGTGCGTATTTTGTTCGTCAGACATAACATTACGCATTAAACAAGTGTTATTTCGTTTTATGGTTTTCCAGAACGATTTCTCTGCATCACTTCAGGTAGTGTGTCAGACTGTTCAAGGCTACTCTTTGATGGTTCTCCCTGCTGATACCTTCATACCATCACCCACCACAAACTTTTATGGTCTGTCGTTCGTTGGATTTGGTATCACGTAAGAGATGCTCACAATACTGCTTTCGGAAAAACTGACGGGAAACTGCATTGCTGAATAACCTAGTCACATGAATTTGACGACGGAGTTCACTCAAAAATCCTTTCTAAAAGCGCTTACGGATCGTGCGCAAATATTCTACCCAGAATTGGTGCGTGGCTGCTAGGCAAGAGCTTGCGGCGGTGGCCAGCGAGTATAGCCTCAACTGCCAGGTTATACGACATGCAGAGTTCTGTTACGATATCACAAGAGTGACGTAGTTCATTCTCCGGGATCAAAATACAAATATTCACTCAGCCTCATGTGTGTAGATGGACGAGAGCAAACAGAAGCTGCCGCGAACCTATAACAATAGTATACTTTCGTAACACCTATGTGTGTGTGGCAGGCAGCCAGCGATCTTCTTCGTTCGTAAATAACGGACTTTGGTCTTCCTAAGACACAACTCTCTGACAAAACTTTCAACAGCAGCCTCCAATAATATGCTTATTTTCAGAGCATTCTGCTGTTAATTTTAGAAGCTTTCTCAGCGCCTGCAGTAGAGAGAGAGAGAGAGAGAGAGAGAGAGAGAGAGAAAGAGAGGTAATACCTGTCGAAACCAAACAGTTCCCTGTAAACAAAATTTCTGGTTAGAATATCTCACGAACCGTTAAGTGTTCTATCTTCAAAGGTATTATTGAGCGTTTAGGGGAATTGCTTTCTGCAAAACGAATCATACCTGCCTTGTGAACAATATCAAAATATCTGTCTGCTGACCACCACATTCCTAACCTGTATTCGTAGCGTTTCAGCAAACACACGTTTTCGCATCACTGAAGTATCGTGACAATCATACAAAAATATGTTATAGATTGTATATTATTTCAATGATTACTGTGCTATAAATACGACATTGTAATGGTGTCAGTACCTTCGTTGACAACATAATGTTTCGTGAGAAATACATAACTTTTTTTTTGAATTGGAGCCTACATCCTTAATACGAATCTAACAGTATCACAGAGTTTCCAATACACTATCGAATGAATCATTTACACTGATGCAGCAACCTCACACCTTCACTCATAATTTAGAACTTCTGCAAGAGTAGGGAGATTCTGGTCTTAATCATAGCATTGCTCATTTTTTACTCCCGCGAACTGTTCGCTAGTGCACCGATCGTAAGACTATTCCGTCTAGAGAAAAGTATATCCACTTGGGTAGTACGCACATGCGTAGTGGTAATTATTTATTTAGAAGCAAACATCTTCAGCAGAGTAGGCAATCCGAGGGCTACCAGACGGCAAGGCTGAAGAAACCAGGAGGGAAACGGGCCGGATCCTTTCGAGAGCAACACCGGCCAGAAGCAATCTCCAGAGCGGAAAGAACAGCACTGCGCAGACTCAAAGATAATACAGAGATAGTCGTTCTCCTCGCCGACAAGGGAACACTACTGTCATTCTTGAGAGACGCGACTATGAACAGAAGATGCTGCAATTACTAGACCATCCAACATATCGGAAAATTAAAACAGTCTCCACTAAGACGACACAACGAAACATCTCCAACTTGCTGAAAAATGGCTTGCTCGAGGAAAAGAACATCAAGAGACTTCTCCAACGCTCGGTGGTAGCACAGAGGATATATGGCCTTCCAAATACGCGCAAAGATGGGATGCGACCGATAGTTAGAAACATAGGGGGTCCGACGCACCCCGTAGCACTGCATGTGGCAGGCTTGCTACGACCCTTCGTGGGCAAATGTGAGCACCACATCAGGAATTCGACAGACTTCATTGGCCACCTAAAGAGCTAACTTTACAAGAATCCGACATCATGGTTAGCTCCGATGTCGTGTCATTATTCACACAAGTCAGCCTGGAAGATTGTATCAACTTTATCAGTCAGAAATTCGGGGCGCAACTGGCACAACGTCTCAGGCATGTGTTAACTTCGACCTACTTTGTCTTGAACGGCCAATGCTAAGAGAAAAAAAAAAAAGGTTCAAATGGCTCTGTGCACTATGGAACTTAACTTCTGAGGTCATCAGTCCCCTAGAACTTAGAACTACTTAAACCTGACTAACCTAAGGACATCACACACATCCATGCCCGAGACAGGATTCGAACCTGCGACCGTAGCAGCAGCGCGGTTCCGGACTGAAGCGCCTACAACCGCTCGGCCACTCTGACCGGCTTGCTAGGAGCAGACCGACGGAGTGGCCATGGGGAGCCGCCTCTCTCTGGTAGCAGACAACCTATTCATGGAGAGTTTCGAAGCCGACCGCGGTGGCCACGCGGTTTAGGCGCTGCAGTCCGGAACCGCGCGACTGCTACGGTCGCAGGTTCGAATCCTGCGTCGGGCATGGATGTGTGTGATGTCCTTAGGTTAGTTAGCTTTAAGTAGTTCTAAGTTCTAGGGGACTGATGACCTCAGATGTTAAGTCCCATAGTGCTCAGAGCCATTTGAACCATTTTGAGAGTTTCGAAGAAGTAGCCTTGGAAACAGGAATTGAAGCCTGTATGTTTGTTTCGATATGTGGACGACACATTTGTAATCTCGACAGATGGAAAGGATCAACTACGAATATTTCTAAAACATCTCAATTCCATCAATAATAACATACAGATCACTATGGAAATCGAGAAAAATGGACACCTACTCTTTCTTGATGTCCTCATGCAGCGCAGGTAAGATAGCTCGCTAGGTCACAGTGTGTACCGCAACACAACACAAACTGACCTGTACCTACATGCTTCCAGCCGTCATCATCTCGCACAGCTAGACGGAGTGCTCGGACGAACAGAACGGTACTCAGACATCTGGAGACTGTGTTCCGCAAGAATGGATACGCAACCGCCAAATCCATAGGGCCTCCCGACAGCGGAAATGCAGTAGGGACCAAATAACAAACGGAAGAAGAGAAAAAAGGCCGGGCGTTTCTACCATTTGCAGGCAACGTGTCGTCCAAAATAGTGAGGCAACACGATCGACATAGTCTTCCGACTACCGGCTGACACGCACGCCTTACTAGAAACGGTGAAAGAAGATGTCGACCTCAAGAAAGCGGGCGTATACGACATTCCGTGCGGCTGTGGCAAATCCTACATCAACCAAACAGTTCGTACGGTGGAAGATCGATGCACAGAACACCACTGCTACTCCCACCTAGGCCAACCAAGCCAATCAGCCCTAGCAGAACATTGCATAAATTCTGGACACACAACGAATTATGACGAGACAAGGGTACTGACCTCAACAAATAACTACTGGGAGTGTATCTTCAGAGAGGCCACAGGAATTCGCGTAACTGACAACCTCGTCAACTAGGCTCTATCAAGGAGCAATGGTGCTACCGGACACGAGATCATTCCGCCACGGCCGCCGAAGAGATGCTGCACCTCCATCCCCACCACTTACCGCAGCCTCCGCTTCTACATCTACATCTACATTTTTCACAACACAAACTGATCTGTACCTACATGCTTCCAGCCGTCATCATCTCGCTCAGCTAGACGGAGTGCTCGGACGAACAGAACGGTACTCAGACATCTGGAGACTGTGTTCCGCAAGAATGGATACGCAACCGCCAAATCCAACGGGCCTCCCGACAGCAGAAACGCAGTAGGGACCAAATAACAAACGGAAGAAGAGAAAAAAGGCCTGGCAATGGACACGCCGCGCGCCGTCGGCGGACGGAATCGCACCTGAACCCGCAAGGGATAAATACTAGCTACAGAGAGCAATCAGACCATTGCATCAGCAGCATATGATAATAGCAAAACGGTTATTCGTCGAAATATTGTGGGCATTCGACGATTGTGTCCGGCTGGACGCCCGAGAACCCATCAAACAGCATAATATACATTTTTGAAAGACCGCTTTTTTAAACATACCCTATGTGTAGTCTCTTGATCCAGTAGTTTAGGTGCTGTAACAGCAAACGCTGTGACTATTGAGTTGGTAACATGACCGCTGCTGGTGGCGATGCCTCTCCTGGAGAAAACGTTGATGTCCACCTCACGTGGTTTGAATTCTGTGGTCAAATGACTTTCGATGTATGGCCTATTTCCACACAAGTGTCTCCATTATATTTCACCATAACGAAGATTTATACATTATTATACCCTCTCTAATTCAGCCACGACGCCAAACTCGCTGTCTGGCGCTGTTCCAACACTGACGCTTTTTGACCCACAAGCAGTCAAATAAAATCTCCTTGTGAAAAGCAACTTCACTTTGAGAGCTAGCTAAATGATTGACCTGGTGGGCTTATATACACATAGCCCCGGTGCTGTTGCTGCCTACCAGTTATGATAGACCTGTCAGTCCGGATTTTTGAAGAGGGCTATCAAGTTGAAAGCAGTCAGTCCAGAGTGGATAAGGTGAAGCCTACTGAAACCTGATGGTCAAGGGTATTGATATATGGCTATCCAGTCCAAACTCGTCGGTACACGGCGGTCGTATTGGCTGGAGTGCTGTTGGAGGCTAATATATATATATATATATATATATATATATATATATATATATATATATATATATATATATTAATTTCCTGCATGTAAGTACTGTCGGAGGAAAAAATGTAAGTCGTAGGTTTAAATAGAATTGTAAGTAGGCCATGAACTGCTTTTATAAGCAAGGGAAACGCTGCAGTAGGGGGAAATAATCCATAAATAATAAAGTGGATATGGTTTACTTCGATTCTTGTAAGGAAACAGCATTATGCAGTACACGTTTGTTTAAAATGTACACAGTCCGAACATGGATCTGTAACCCGGAACTCCAAACAGTATGCATTTTCTAATGACGGTACTGTCCTGGGATACTTCTCCAGTCAATCCTTGATTTATACAGGGTGCTACAAAAAGGTACGGCCAAACTTTCAGGAAACATTCCTCACACACAAATAAAGAAAAGGTGTTATTTGGACATGTGTCCGGAAACGCTTAATTTCCATGTTAGAGCTCATTTTCGTTTCGTCAGTATGGAGCACGTTATCATGATTTCATACGGGCTACTCTACCTGTGCTGCTAGAACATGTGCCTTTACAAGTTCGACACAACATGTGGTTCATGCATGATGGAGCTCCTGCACGTTTCAGTCGAAGTGTTCGTACGCTTCTCAACAACAGATCCGGTGAGCGATGGATTGGTAGAGGCGGACCAATTCCATGGCCTCCACGCTCTCCTGACCTCAACCCTCTTGACTTTCATTTATGGGGGCTTTTGAAAGCTCTTATCTACGCAATCCCGGTACCAAATGTACTGTAGAGACTCTTCGTGCTCGTATTGTGGACGGCTGTGATACAATACGCCATTCTTCAGGGCTGCATCAGCGCATCAGGGATTCCATGCGACGGAGGGTGCTGCATGTATCCTCGCTGACGGAGGACATTTTGAACATTTCCTGTAACAAAGTTCTGTGCTGTTGCTGTGTGTTTCCATTCCATGATCAATGGCCGGCCGCTGTGGCAGAGCGGTTCTAGGCGCTTCAGTCCGGAACCGCGCGACCACTACGGTCGCAGGTTCGAATCCTGCCTGGGGCATGGATGTGTGTGATGTCCTTAGGTTAGTTAGGTTTAAGTAGTTCTAAGTTCTAGGGGACTGATGATCTCAGATGTTAAGTCCCATAGTGCTCAGAGCCATTTGAACCATGATTAATGTGATTTGAAGAGAAGTAATAAAATGAGCTCTAACATGGAAAGTAAGCGTTTCCGGACACATGTCCACATAACATATTTTCTTTCTTTGTGGGTGAGGAATGTTTCCTGAAGGTTTTGCCGTACCTTTTTGTAACACCCTGTGTATGGGATCCCAATAGTCAAAAATGTTGCAAGTGGATTTGGGGGTTTCCGGTATGTACCGCTTTACTTTGGAACGATGCGATATAGCTACCACGATCTAATACGTATACACCGCTAAATTTTCTCCCTAGGTAGGTGTTTTGGGATGAAGAGTAACGTCTTATGTACAATCATATGTATGTTGCATACCATAATACCCATCTATGATTACATATATCTGTTCATGAATAAAATCGCGTTACGTAATTGTTCACCACTGACTGGTTGTAGCTGACCTTCAAAGCTGGTGTAGCAATAGAAACAATCCAGTGGGTAATGTTGGAAGACACATGACGCCTGCTAGGATCGTATCAGTTTGGTACACCCTATTCGAAAAATGTAAGAGGGAAGCTCGGAAAAAGACGGTATACTCCTCGCAAAATGCTGCTGGGTAATTTTTAAGAAACTTCATTCAACGAACGCTGTGATACCATCATACCTCTGATGTAGTGATCATAAGAGCATGCAGAGAGGAATGTAGACAATCATTTTTATCTTCTATCAGTATGCGAGAGAAAATCAATAATACTGCTACGTTTTACTCTCCGACATCCACTGTGCAGTGGTATGTGGAGTATGTCTTTAGATGTACTTGTAGGCTCTTCTGAGAGGATGCTGAGTCTGTAAGAAGATAACAGTGAATTGCAGAAGATAGGCGATTGGTATAGAGGCTGGATGTAAATGAATATAAAGTACTGCACATGTATAGGACAAGTGACTACATAGAGCAAATGCATACGTCGCAGAATTCCAATTCATTTGGTCGAAATATTAGCAAAATGTATTTCATCCATGAAAGAAGAGGTGGCTTACAAAACTCTCGTTCAACCGATTCTTGAGTGTTACTCGTCGAAAAAAAAATGGAAATTTGTGGTAAGGACTATATAAAAAAAAAGTCTTGTGACGACGGTCTCCCGTCGAGTAGACCGTTCGCGTGGTGCAAGTCTTTCGATTTGACGCCACTTCATGACTTGCGGGTCTATGGGGATGAAATTATGATGATTAGGACAACACAACACCCAGTCCCTGAGCGGAGAAAATCTCCGACACAGCCGAGAATCTAACCCGGGCCCTTAGGATTGACATTCTGTTGCGCTGACCACTCAGCTACCGGGGGCGGACGGTAAGGACTATGGGACCAAACTGCTGAGCTCATCGGTCCCTAAGCTTACGCAATACTTAATCTAACTTAAACTGACTTACGCTAAGGACAACACGCACGCCCATATCCGACGGAGGACTCGAACCTCCGACGGCGGGAGCCGCGCGAACCGTAACAAGACGTCCCAGACCGCACGGCTACCCAGCGCGGCTTTACTCGTCGGGCCGGAATAATTATCAAATAGGATTAATAGAAGAACGGCAAGCCTGCAATTGGGACGTTGGTGCGACTCCTGTGATAAATGCTACGAGAGAGATGTTATGCATCTCGGGGAAGTTTAACTATTGCAAATCCGAGAGAATACCTCCCTGACAATGTATTACTTCCTCCCTCATACGTCTCACAAAATGACCATAACGAGAAATTACACCACACATCGTACAGTGATACGCAGATGTTCTGCATCTGATTCTCAGTATAGGCACTAGAATCGTATCAGAAAGCTTTTGTCTTTCTTCTATGGAATCCCATTTAAGTTCCTACTTAAAACGTATAGGTCGCTTGTAATACACTAGAGTGATTATAAACCTTTGATCGCTACGATGGTGTTAGAATTTCGGAATTTAAAATAGAAAAAGAATGTGTCCTACTGGAGGTTCCTGACATTCTTGGTCAAGGTATGGGAACTACTATCGAGTGTAAGTGAACTTTTATAATATACAGTAGTTCATTGGTGTCACTATCACGCAGGATCACAAGAACTCGCCAATTTCGTAGTTGTGGAAGGAGTTTACCTTTATAGAAAAACGACAGTGAATTAGTACACTGTTCGACGATTGCAGAAATTTGACATAATAATTACAGAAAGACAAGTGCGCTGACAATAAGAATATTGCATTTCAAAATCACAAAATGAGAATTTCATATGCTGTGTAACACAAAGACTTTTAATGGAATATTTGTTAATGAGATTAATATAGTAAAAGATTATATCCTGCAGCAATACTCTAACTTATGTTCCTATATGGTCCAAAAATGACTAGAGGATGTACTCGTAAAGGACTTAATGACGTCTGTGTTACACATCCGGTCTCCTTTGGTACTTAGATAATATGGATAGATTAGTGGTGTGGGGTGTTAGTATGTAAGCTTCTGTGTTACAATTTGCTCTGCTCGAGCACTGGCGATTCTTCGTATTTTAAAATGCCTTTTAATACTCATCAATTAATCTAATATCTCTGTAGACTAACTGGGGACTGCTCTTTCGAATCGGCATGTAAAATTACGCTTTAAAATAGTTCTTTTTTTAATGGGAAACAACCAAGTGCTCTCCGTCGACAATCGATGTCACATGAAAGATATATTGAGTAGTACTTCTTTGGACCAACGCCAGCTACAAACTACTAAAACGAAATTGCAGATATCTATCGAAATACCAGAGAAAACGCACCTAACAACTCTTAGGAGGAATCGCATGTAGATGTTGCTATAATAGTACAAATGGGTTTCACTTTCTGACACACCGGCGTTAACAGTTCCGTCCAGCAATATTTTTTAGAAAGATTTCTTGGCAGACTACTTTTGAACGCAGTATGCGGCAGAGCTCACTGGGGCAAACTTGCTGTGTCCAGAAACGGACTATGCGGCGGCGCTGCTCTCCCTCGATCTTTCTCGAAAGAACTGAAGAATTACTATGTAGATGTAAATGTTACGGACAATGAAGTAAAGTAGGAAATAATGCTGTTTCTCGGACAGTAACGCCGTATCCGATTACACCTCTGTATATCCATACAGTAATGTAAATGGCTGGGTATTTATGGGAGTGACAAATATCTTAGGGAAGTCCCGTATACATGAAACTGAAATTTCCTAACACACTGGCCAGACAATGACCGTCATGGCCAAATGCTATTGGGTAGTGCCGATAAATAAAGAAAACCAAAATGTCAGAATATAGTATTTGTTTCAAAAACTTTAAACCAAGATACTTCTTTTTTTTGTTTATAGGATACTGTAACTGTTTTTTAAACACAAACTTTAGTGCCATTTCCTTTTATTTGTTTCCACTACACAAGCTTTTTTTTTTAAATTTGTGGTAAGGTCTTATGGGACCAAACTGCTGAGGTCACCAGTCCCTAAGTCTACACACTACTTAATATAACCGAAAGTAACTTCCTCTATGGACAGCACACTCACCCATGACCGAGGGAGGACTCGAACCTCCGACAGGGGAATTAGCACGGACCGTGAGAAGGCGCCCGAGACCGCGTGGCTACCCCGCGCGGCACCCAAACTTCGATAACACTTTGAATTACACAGACTTTTCAGTACACGACATTTGCACTTATTTTTGGAATGGCATCTCCGATAACACACGCTGCTGATATAATGTTAGCTGAAGCTGCCTCTCTTACACTTATTTTTCTCCCTTTTGTCGATTCCACTCTCTCCTCCAGCTCCAAAAACTTTTGAGTACAGGAGATGATTTTTTTATCTGGAATATTTATGCCATAATATACCTGAAACAATACCTAAAACAATAAAATAACAATAAACAGATTGCTTAGGAGCCCTGAATTATTAAACAGAGTATAGCTTATGTATACTCGCATAAAGTTCTTGTATTATATATTGTATTGTAAAATGAAAGTCTTATGGTATAAAACTATTTTCAAACTTAATTCATACAAACATGAAGGCAAAATAGTGTTATGATTTTATATTATCCACGTACATTATGCAGTTAAAAAATTATAATGAAACTTATATTGCCGGTCGGGGTGGCCGAGCGGTTCTAAGCGCTACAGTCTGGAACCGCGCGACCGCTACAGTCGCAGGTTCGAATCCTGCCTCGGGCATGGATGTGTGTGATGTCCTTGGGTTACTTAGGTTTAAGTAGTTCTAAGTTCTGGGGGACTGATGACCACAGCAGTTGAGTCCCATAGTGCTCAGAGCCATTTGAACCAGCCATTTTGAAACTTATATTTATAGAGTTTATACCTGCCATTCGTAACTTCTGTGACCATAGTCAGCAAATTTCAAGGAGACCCTCTAGCACGGTCCACATATGGAATGGGAACACGAACCATTGATCGTTTGTTAAGTGTTGGAAAATTTCGTCATGACAGCCTCATCATTTCAAGTCTCTGTCTCTGACAACATTCACTGGACTTTTTGCCTTCCGCGTCAATTTCCTCTCTCCTGTCGTCAGTGAGACGTCTGTGAAAATCAACTGAACCGCTTGCAGCATTAATAGATTCTAAAACAGTCCACATTAAAAAATCAGTATCACTAAATTCAAATTTTAGTACAACATATTTCAGCGTATGCCATAGCGTAAATAAACTACAAGACGATTAAAAATTTGTTCACATAGAGAATTTGTAATTGTAGTCTGTGTATTATTTACGTCTGCTTCATCTTCGTATGCTGGCTGCTTGGTCCCCTCTCCGTGATCACCAAGTGAAGTCTCAATAACTTCTTATCTATGCACATTAGGAATTTCGTCATGTGGATTTCGAGCCCATAAAAACATTTCAGTAGCAGAACATGCAAACATAGTTGCATACGGCCATCGACAAATTCCTGCAAATCAACGAAGATATGAAGGTTTTACTTTTCCCAAAAAATGCTATTAAGTTTATGAACAACGTTTTATTGGGATTGTTCTTAAATATACTCCTATGTTATGAAAAATACTTACGTGATTGGCGAGCACAATTTTTCTGAACATGAATGAACTGCAATTCCCTCAGCGAGTCTGAAGTCTAATTTTGCTCCATCCATGCACTTAACATATGTTCAGTACCACGGTTCGCTCTCTCCACCTAATCCTAGTTCTCACTATGTCTTGATTTCCACGGACGATTTTAACCTCATGCCACATAGCGTGTACTTCGGTTAATATGGAGTTTACAAACTGTCCTCTATTGTCGAAATGACTGAGCTCCGAAAGTTGTATAAATATCAAGTAAGTTATTGGATACTTTTTCTTCGCACTTGATTTTGAATGGTTTCAAAATAACGATCTTGATAAACCTCTATAACTTTGCGATTGAATATTAGTCAAATCGATCTGTGCACGACAGTTAAAAGCTGAATGCAACATAGGTTTACTTACTGTCTCTTTCTTCATATTATCTAACTTCGTTTGGCAGTGCACACAAAGACGTAAATAAATCATGATACTTTCCTTGACGATGTTACAACACTGAGATGCCATTGTATTTCTTCCACCACGACCTCTCGACGAATGTGTGGCATGAAGAATAGCAAACAATTCGTCATTTATTATATAATAAAGGACATTATCGGTATTTATCTTTACTTGTCATTTGTCTTCCTTTGATTGCTACAGCATCATACTTCCCCAGCCTTCTATAATCTCATTTTCTTCTCTCGGCTAAAAAAGTATTCAGCGCTGCTGCATGGCGGTAGCAGTCAGCGATCCGCGGCGCTGCTCAGTCGATGCTGGACTAATGGTTGCTCTTGATTTTGTAATGTCCCTGTTTAGTAGACTAATTTGGAACCGCTTTGTCGAATGGGGGCGAAAAATTCCGCTTTAAAAACAGTTTTCTTCGTAACGTGGAAACATTTCGCCGCTTTCTGTTGACACTGGGCGTCGCATGAAAGTCGTGATGATCAGCATTTGTCTGCAGTAACTCCAGCTACACATCGCAAAAACGAAATGAAGATATGTGCAGAAACACCAGGTAAACTGCGTCTTACGACTCGTAAGAGGGACACCAGGTATATTCCGACAACGAACAACAGGTTTTCTGTAAACAGTTACATCGAGGAGGGCCAGCACGCCGTTCTTCTCTGTTTTCACCATGAAAAGCAGGTCAGTATGCTGTTGGCTATGATGATAATGGACGATATGTAATGGGACTATAGACCAAATTAAATATTTTTTTCTTATTGCGTTGGTCACTGTTCCAACCGACAGTACGTCGGGAATTGGTGCTTGTATGTACAATAGTTCAGTTCCATCGTAAGACCAGTTGAAAAACCTACCATCTAAATACCCAAGGCAGCATTTGGGTACTATGATATGGACTGGAGTGCTGATTCTTCGAACGCCTGCATAAAGATGTCTGCTGCAACTGTTGAGAACAGAGATCCCACAGCTATGCTACTCGTATGTTCGCAAAACTCCCCTTTCCCCTGGAGTGGGAGGCCGTAAAACAGCTATACAAGAGTTATAAATGCCACATGTTAAAGCAAACTGTTGACAGCCTCCTCTGCAGGCATATTCATGAATAAAGCCTTCACTTTGAAGCTTTCCACATGAACTGTAGAAGAAATACATATCTTTTACAATAAATGCAAGGAAACATCCGGATTCATTCACTAAGGCCAGCAGTCAAAGGTATCAATTCGGCAACCTACCCGTGGCAAAAGCCCCATCTCAGAAGGTGTGGCATCTGGTAAATAAGACAAAGTCGTTCGTCAGGACTCTGCCCCCTAAGCTGCACTCACATCGTCTAGAAATTTTACGGTAAACTTGGACATGAAGTCTTTGTTCATAAGTGTAACAGTACTTGTTCACGTTCTTGCGTTGCTCCAGTGCACTCTGTTTTGTGTCTGAAGACACAAAACGTTCAACTGGAGGCAAAAAAAAAAAATCTAAATCTATCAGTCTGTACAGTTCAATTTCGTACAACCAAAAGATTTTGTAACATAGTCATCACACATTGTTATTTATCTATTCGTTCACTAGGACCGACTTGGATGACGTTAAACCTTGTTGCATTTGGAAACGAAATTCACTGCCTTATGTGCCCGAAATTCCTTTATTCTTTGTGAGTAGGTATTCTTGCTCTCCCTGTGGTAACAATACTTTTCCTTTGCTTTGTTATTCCTATCGATTTAATCCGTTCGCCATCTTTTTGAGGAAGAGACCTGTATGGAAAGCATCTTCTGGATTGATTTCTAGTGTATGTAGGTCGTCTTTGGTACTTACAAAGAAGGGCACAGATGTTTTAGATTATGTGTCGAAAAAGTCAAACTCGGTTTTCGTCAGTCAGTTTTCGTCAATTCCTTTGAGGCGATAACAAAATCATGCTTATCTTTAGCGGATTGTTTCTGATTTTTTTCTGCTTTACTGCAAACTTATTTCTTGGTGTTTTGCGCGAATACCGTTCTCATAGTTTGATCCCAGAACTTCTCTAACCATTCTACGAACTTTAGTCTTCAGCTCTTCAAGGAGTCCTACATCACCGTGCAATGCCAGGTTTACGACTACATACAAAACTACACGCTCCCCAATTATTCTCTGAGAAAGACATAATTTTATTGTAGATTATTCTTTTGGTTCGGTACTTCAGGTTTATGTACTCGTCTTTGAAGTGCTTCCTTGTCAAGTTAGGTACAATTTCGTTCCAGTTCAATGTAGTTCCATTACGTTGCAGTATAAGTATGGACAGTGATTGCTGGCAATGTCTTGGCAGACTAACGCTGCAGCTTGCTGGTGACGCCGTTCAATTTATTGACGATAGGAGGGAGAAACTATTTATGGTGCTTGCAATAAGTTCAGATTCAGCAATTTGATGGAGTGCAAATTACGGAAAATGACACACGATGTGTAAAGACTGAGATTCGATTACCTATCTCAAAAATGAAGACTCGAAGTCCTCAGAACGATTATTCCGTGCGTAAATATGCCGTCAGGTAAAAATTTCTGCGATAATACGAATAACGTGTGCGGATACTAACTCTGCGTGTAGATTTCGTCTCAGAGATGTTAACTGTAAGGTCAGCAAACTAACTCTCCGAAAAGAATTCTTCTCTCTACCAAAAGGAATGAAAAGTGAAGCCGCCTCGTGAAATTCGGCAACGATCACAATTTAATCATTCCTGATAGTTAGTTTAAATCATGAATGAAGGTTGTATATGTGGTGGAGACCTTCCCACACGGGAAGGTTTCAAATAGATTACATAATGATAAGACAGAGATTTCGAAACCAGATTTTAAACTATAGAGCATTTCTAGGGGCAGATGTGTATCCTGACGGTAACTTACTGGCTACGAACTGCAGGTTAAAAGTGAAGAAATTGTAGAAGAGTTGGAAGTTAAGAGACAGGACACAGGTAATCTTGATGGATCAGAGGTTGCTGAGGGTTCCAAAGGAAGAATTAGGCAATGAATGACAGAAGCAGTGGCAACAAACACAAAAGAAGGCTAATGGGTATTCTTGAGAGATTGGAATAGTGAACGGAGCTAAGGATGAAACAGGTAAAAAGACACGGCCTGGTTGGAATCCGTTGGTGACGCGCTAGATACTGAATGAAACGGACGAGAAGATAAAATACAAAAATTCAGTAAGTTACTCACAAGGGAACATCCCCATCGCACCCCCCTCAGATTTAGTTATAAGTTGGCACAGTGGATAGGCCTTGAAAAACTGAACACAGATCGATCGAGAAAACAGGAAGAAGTTGTGTGGAACTATGAAAAAATAAGCAAAATATACAAACTGGGTCGTCCATGCCTAAGATAGGCAATATTAAGGGGAATGTGAGCCGCGTAGCGCCGAGGTCCCGTGGTTAGCGTGAACAGCTGTGGAATGAGAGGTCTTTAGTTCGAATCTGCCCTACGCGGAAAATTTTGCTTTCTTTATTTTCGCAAAGTTATGATCTGTCCGTTCGTTCATTGACGTCTCTGTTCACTGTAATAAGTTTAGTGTCTGTGTTTTGCGACAGCACCGCAAAACCGTGCGATTAGTTGACGAAAGGACGTGTCTCTCCAATGGGAACCGAAAACATTTGATCGCAAGGTCATAGGTCAACCGATTCCTCCACAGGAAAACACGTCTGATATATTCTATACGACACTGGTGACAGCATGTGCGTCACATGACAGGAATATGTTGTCGACCCACCTAACTAGTACACTTGGCGAATGGGTAAAAAGATTCTTCTACCTTGCCCGATTTAGGTTTTCTTGTGGATGTAATAATCACTCCAAAAAAAGTGATGAAAACAGAAGGGTTTGTCACATAAACTGAAAATAAAAAGTTAAAATTTTCGGTCGAGGGAAGATTTGAACTAAAGACCTCTACTTCTGCAGCTGTTCACGCTAACCACGGGACCACGGCTCTCCTCGTCTCACACTGCCCTTAATATTGCATATATTGCACATGGACGACCCAGTTTGTATATTTTGCTAATTTTTTCATAGTTCCACACAACTTCTTCCTGTTTTCTCGATCGATCTGTGTTCAGTTTTTCAAGGCCTATCCACTGTGCCAACTTATAACTAAATATGAGGGGGGTGCGATGGGGAGGTTCCCTTGTCAGGTAAAAGTCAATACGGGCGTCTAAAAATGATATGGACAGCAAGACCAAAATGACAAATCACTTGGGCTAGACGACAAATGCAAGGATGTGAAAGCATCCATGACCAGAGGGAAGAAAGGTGCAGCGTACAGGAAAATTAAAGAGACGTTTCGAGAAAAGAGAAGAACCTAAATGAATATTAAGATTCCACATGGCAAGCCCGTACTAAGCAAAGAAAAAAAGCTGAAAAGTGAAGGAATATATAGAATTGCTATACAAGGAATATGCACTTGAAGTCTATATTATAGAATGGCAAGGGGAACTAAACAAAGACGAGATAAGACATATGATACTACGAGAAGAATTTGACAGAACACTGTAAAACCTAAGTTGGAGTGAGGCACCTAGAGTAGACGACATTCCGTTGGAATTACTAATATCCTCGGGAGAGACTGGCGTGACAACGAAAGACCCTCACACTTCACGAAGAATGTAGTGATTCCAGTTCCAGAAGAGGCAGATGTTGACAAATGTGGATACTGCCGAACGATCAATTTAACGGTAATTGTTGGCAAATACTAAAACGAATAATTTACAAAAGAGTGGAAAAACTGGTAGAAGTAGACCTCTGGGAAATCAGTTTGAGTTCGCGAGAAACATGAGAACAAGTGAGGATATACTGACCCATCGATTCATCTTAGATGATAGAGTAAAAAAAAATGCATATTTACGATTACAGCATTTGTAGATTCAGAGAAAGTTTTTGACAATGTTGACTGGAATACACTCTTTAGAATTGAAGGGCATGAAGAGTAGTAGTGGAGAGGGGAGTGAGACAGGGTAGTAGCGTCTCCCCAGCGTTGTGCAATTTATACACTGAGATAGCAGTTAAGGAAACCAAGGAGAAAAATGGTTCAAATGGCTCTGAGCACTATGGGACTCAACTGCTGAGGTCATTAGTCCCCTAGAACTTAGAACTAGTTAAACCTAACTAACCTAAGGACATCACAAACATCCATGCCCGAGGCAGGATTCGAACCTGCGACCGTAGCGGTCTGGCGGTTCCAGACTGCAGCGCCTTTAACCGCACGGCCACTTCGGCCGGCAAACCAAGGAGATGTTTCGAAAGCTCGTTAAAGATCAGGGAGAACTCAGAAAAAAAATTTGACGTTTGCCAATGATATTTTCATTCTTTCAGAGAAGGCAAATGACTTGCAAGATCAGTTGATGGGTAGTAGTGTCTTGAAGATATATTATATGATGGATATCAAAAGAAATAGAGCAAGTGTGACGGAATGTAGTCGAATGAAATCAGGTGATGCTGATACAATTAAACTACAACTAATAACAGTCGACGAGCTCTGCTGTCTGAGAAGCAAAATAAAAGACGATGCCTGATATAGAAAACATTAAATGAAGAATGGCATCAGCAATGAAAGTACTTCTGAAAAAGAGACGTTCGTTAAAATCTATTATAAAATTAAGTATTAGGCATTCATTTTTGATGTGAGGTGTGAACGATTAACAGCTCAGACATGAAGAGAATAGAAGCTTTCGAAATGTGTTTTATAGAAGAATGTTGAAAATTACATGGTTAAATTGAATAAGTGATGAGAAAATACTACATAGAATTGGGAAAAAAAGTATGTGGCACAACTTGACTGAATGAAGGGGTCGGCTGACTGGCCACATTCTGTGGCAGTGGCGGCTGTTGCGTAAGAGCACAAAAGCAAGTGTCACCTTGGAGATTTATTGGTTATTTTTCCTTGAATGCTGTTAAACGTAATGTAGAGGTCGTAATCTGGATTGTTGTTGTTTGGTCTTCAGTCCAGAGACTGGTTTGATGCACCTCTCCATGCTACTCTATCCTGGTTCTTCATCTCCCAGTACCTACTGCAACCTACATCCTTCTGAATCTGCTCAGCGTATTCATCTCCTTGTCTCCCTCTACGATTTTTACCCTGCTCGCTTCCCTCCAACACTAAATTGGTGATCCCTTGATGCCTCAGAACGTTTCCTACCAACCAAGCCCTTCTTCTAGTAAAGTTGTGCAACAAATTCCTCAGTTCTGTTCAGTACCTTCTCATTAGTTACGTGATCTACCCATCTAATCTTCAGCATTCTTATGTAGCACCACGTTTCGAAAGCTTCTATTCTCCTCTTGTCTAAACTATTTATCGTTCATGTTTCACTTCCACACATAACTACATTCCACAGAAACACTTTCTGGAAGGGCTTCCTGACACTTAAATCTAAACTCGATGTTAGTAAACTTCTCTTCTTCAGAGACCCTTTTCTTGCCATTGCCACTCTACATTTTATATATTCTCTGTTTCGACTATCATCAGTTATTTTGCTCTCCAAATAGCAAAACTCATCTACTACTTTCAGTGTCTCATTTCCTTATCTAATTCCCTCAGCATTACCTGATTTAATGTGACTACATTCCATTATCCAGGTTTTGCTTTTGTTGATGTTCATCTTATAGTCTCCTTTCAAGACGCTGTCCATACCATTCAACTGCTCTTCCAGGTCCTTTGCTGACTCTGACAGAATTACAGTCTCGTCGGCAAACCTCATTGTTTTTCTTTCTTCTAAATAGATTTTAATTATAGGTCCAAATTTTTCTTTTATTTCCTTTACTGTTTGCTCAGTACACAGATCGAATGACATTTGGGATAGGCTACAACCCTGTCTCACTCCCTACATAACCACTGCTTTCCTTTCACGTCCCTCGACTCTTATACCCGCCACGTGGTTTCTGTAGAAATTGTAAACAGCATTTAGCTCCCTATTCTTTACCCCTGCCACCTTCCAAATTTGAAAGAGAGTACTCCAGGCAACATTGTCAAAAGCTTCTTCTAAGTCTACGAATGTTATAAACGTAGGTTTGCCTTTCCTTATCCTATCTTCTAAGATACGTCATAGGGTCAATGTTGCCTCGCCTGTTCCAACATTTTTTCGGACTCCAAGCTGATCTTCCCCAAGGCCGGCTTCTATAAGTTCTTCTATTCGTCTGTAAGGAATTCGTGTTAGTATTTTGCAAGCGCGACTTACTAAACTGATAGTTCGGTAATTTTCACACCTGTCAACACCTGATCTCTTTTGGATTGGCATAATTATATTCTTCTTGAAGTCTGAGGGTATTTCGCCTGTCTCATACATCTTGCTCACCAAACGGAGAAGTTTTCTCATGGCTGGTTCTCCCAAGGCTATCAGTAGTTCCAATGGAATGTTGTCTACTCCTGGGGCCTTGTTTCGACTTAGATCTTTCAGTGCTCTGTCAAATTCTTCACGCAGTATCTTATCTCCATTTCATCTTCATCTACGTCCTCATCCATTTCCGTGATATTGCCCTCGAGCACATCGCCCTTGTATAGACCATCTATATACTCCTTCCACCTTTCTGTTTTCCCTTCTTTCCTTAGGACTGGTTTCCATGTCAGCTCTTGATATTCATATAGGTGATTCTCTTTTCTCTAAAGGTCTCTTTAATTTTCCTGTAGGGAGTATCTATCTAACGGTTAGATAGATTCTAACCCCTATTGATATATGTGTCTACATCCTTATATACTTCCTCTATCCATCCCTACTTAGCCATTTTGCGCTTCTTGTCGATCTCATTTTTGAGACGTTTGTATTTTTTTTTTTTTTTGCCTGCTTCATTTACTGCATTTTTACATTTTCTCCTTTCATCGATTAAATTCAATATCTCTTCTGTTACCCAAAGATTTTTACTAGTCCTCGCCTTTTTACCTACTTGATCCTCTGCGGCCTTCACTATTTCATTTCTCAAACCTACCCATTCTTCTTCTGTTGTATTGCTTTCACCTGTTCTTGTCAATCATTCCCTAATGGTCTCTGTAAAACTCTCTATAACCTCTGGTTCTTTCAGTTTATCCAGGTCTCATCTTCTTAAAGTTCTACCGTTTTACAGTTTCTTCAGCTTTAATCTACAGCTCATAAACAATAAATTGTGGTCAGAGACCATATTTGCCCCTGGAAATGTCTTACAATTTAAAACCTGGTTCCTAAATCTCTGTCTTACCGTTATTCAATATATCTGAAATCTTCCAGTGTTTCCAGGCCTCTTCCACGTATACACCCTTCTTTTATGTTTCTGAAACCAAGTGATAGATACGGTTAAGTTGTGCTCTGTGCAAAATTCTACCTCTTTCATTCCTTACCCCCAGTAAACATTCACCTACTACCAGTGGCGCCGACTTAGGGGGGCAAGGTACTTTGTGCCCCCCATTAGTTAAAAGTAGGGGCCTCGCCCCTCTCCCCCCCCCCCCCCCCCAATATTCAAACATGAATTTCTCACCGCTCTCTCCCCCTTCCTCATCCTTTACTGGGAAATTTGTAAAAACTTGCACATACATTTTTGCATAATAGTATGTAATGATTATGTAGGAAAAAAATACCGATTTTACGAGCTATTGCGTATTCCTTTCTGCTACTCTTCCAACCTCTGCATTTGACGACAGGGTTTGTCCCCTGCATCTGTACTATTCGCACACTTTTACTGTACGGAGGTAAGCGGGAAAGGAAAGCTCACCATGAGCTCGCAGCGCTTTGGCTGCTAGGACGAGCTCCACTTCCTCCCACAGCAGCCTGCTGGCTGCTTGTAAAAGAAATTAATGAGCAATAGTGACACCGAATTTGATGGCGATCGCTAGAAGGACTAGGTAACGTTAAAGACTCTTCATTCGTTTTTGTAAATTCTATTGACAATCATTAGGTACAACATCACACAAATCAGAACCGGCTCCTGGGATTATGCCGCCCAGCGCGAACATGTCAAGCGCCCCCCCCCCCCCCCCCCACCCATTTTTCGACATAGTCAACTTTTCCCACAATATATTTCACACATGATGCCTTATTTTGACATATCACACTCATTCGTCTCTTTGTTGTGAATATGTCTTTAAGATCAAAGCAGCAGTCAGTGATACGTTTACAGTGCAATACATTTTAAACCATTTTAGTGGGAGGAAACGTTTCTTTCGTAAATCTGAGCACACTGTTTCTGTACCATAGATAATTTTCAATAAGACCCTTGATTTTATGGATAATTTGTATTTCCAATTTATTCTCACATTCCTTCATTTATGCAAGATTGATTTGCCGCCCCCAAAAATCTGCCGCCGTGGGCGATGGCACGGTTCCCCCTTCCCCCCTGCCCCCCCCCCCCCCCCTCCCTAGAGCCGGCCCTGACAATAATCAACACTATTGTTACATGGCTACTTCTTGTTAGGCGCACAGTACTATTACGCAGGCCTCAGCTAATGTTGGCAGCGAACGTAAATATTCGCCAGTGGTCAGTTAGTCTTACTGTGACTCCGTTCAGTTGTTAATCTTTCGTCCCTTACTGTCCAGTTTAAAATGGAGAAGTTTATAATTAGGAAGAAATGTGACAATGTGGCAAGTGTTAGCGATGGTGAAGCTAGACCCAATGTTAGTGGTGCTTTGTGTGACAACATAGACACAGATAGTGACGGAACTGTGGCGGTGACAAGAAACACTGTTCCCGGAAAAAAACAACGCTGTTATCAGCCCTCTTGGAAACAGCAATTTGCATGGATCGATTACAATGAGGTAAAAGATGTTATTTTTTGCAAAATTTGCAGACAAATGTTTGGTGAATTTCGTTTTCAGTTTTCTCAAAAAATGGAAAAAACTTTCATGGAAACTGCTTTTTCGAACTGGAAGAAAGGGGTAGAAAAGTTGAAAGCGCATGACGCATCGGGTTGCCACAGAGAAGCTGTACTGAAAGTCAAATCCTTGATATCGAATGTCAATGTATTTATCCAGATTTCCAAAGGAAAACTGACACAAATGAAAGAAAACCGAGCTTGTTTACAAAAAATCATATCTTCCCTCCGTTATTTAGCAGTGCAGGGGCTTGCAATACGTGGTAATACTGATGAAACAAGTAACTATGACAATTATTACGCCTTCGATGTGAAGATAACCAGCTCCTTTTAATATGGCTACTTACAAGTGGACATCCTATGATGTGCAAAACGAAATTTTAGCCATTTTGAGTTATACACTTCTTAGAAAATTACTGGAGGATATCAAGAGTGCAGAGTATTTTGCAATAATAGCAGACGAAACAACAGACATAGCCACCAAAGAGCAATTTAGTATCTGTATAAGATTTGTTGATGCTTCGCTAGAGATAGAAGAATATTTTTTGGGGCTATACTCAATACAAAGTACCACAGCTGAGGCTCTGTTTGATATTATTAATAACATTTTAAGACGATTTGATTTGCCTACATCTAATTGTAGGGGCCAATGCTTTGACAGTTCAGCTAACATGCCCGGATTATATAATGGTATCCAGGCAAAGTTTATGGGAATGGAGAAGAGAGCTATGTTTGAGCACTGCCTTGCACACTGTTTACATCTAACAGTACAAGACACTGTGAAAGCAGTTCCAGAATGTCGAAATGCATTGAATGTTATGGAGGACTTCATACATTTTGTGAGAAATACACCTAAAAGATTAGATCTTTTTGCTCATCTGAAGGCAGATGCCTCTACAAATTTGAAACCACTCTGTCCTACAAGGTGGGCTGTAAGATACTTGGCAATGTCTTCAGTTTTGTCCAACTATACAGAACTTCAGGATTTGTTTCTAAATGTTTCAAGAAATGACAATTCAGACACTGGGGCCAAAGCAAACGGCTTTTTGATTAATATGCAGACATATGATTTCTTTTTCATGTTATCACTTTTGGTAAAACTGTTTGGTCACATTGATACCGTAAATATAGCACTACAGAGGAAATCTCTACACTTAGAGGAGGCCAATAAGATGATTTCCACTCTTGTAACTTCTATTAAATTTATGAGAAACAATTTTGAATCATTCTGGGGTGAAGTAACTTCTAAATGTCAAGATATGGATGTTGATTCCCGAAAATAACCCCGTAGAAGGAAAGTCCCTTAGAAATACGATGACTCCATCAATTCACCTGTAGAAACATTCATTGAAGTATGTGACAAATATAGAAGATTGTATTATGAATCAATAGATACATCCATCAGCTTCATGGAATCACAGTTCAAAACTTAGTCATTCATGTTTTTAAATCAAATTGAACAATTTCTTCTTGGTGATAACAAACATTCATTCGATTTTTTATCTTTCTACGAATCAGATACAGACAAAGATCGCTTGCTTCTCCACCGGAGCATGTTTCATGAAATTATCCAAAGTAGTGATTCTGCGAATATTAGTTCGTTGGATGATATAGTGAAATACCTAAAACAGGAAAACCACCTGTTTGACCTACTGCCTGAACTAGTGAAATTCATACGTGTAGTGCTGACGATTCCGATAACGTCCTGCACCGCTGAGCGATCGTTTTCTTGTCTGCAGAGGGTGAGAACGTATCTTCGTTCTATAATGAGGCAGGATCGTCTTAATACCATCGTCCTTCTCAACGCCCTTAGAGATGAATCGATGAAACTCGACATTGATGCCATATGTGACGAGTTCATATACAGAAATGATCTGAGGAGGAGTACATTTGCCATCAAAAATTAAGGTATGTTTCTTCAACTTTATTTACGTATTTGTATTATACCACTAGTGACCTATACTCCGACTGAAATGATATTGTGATCGACGTTTCAGCACGTCACGTGGTAGGGACTAGTCGCCAGCCAATCGTAGTTTGCATGATTGTCAGCTGTTTGCATTTTTCATTATCCTCACAATCTTTTTTTGTTTCTTGAAAGTTGTTATGCTGTGAGGGGAATTTCCCAAGAACATGATGTTGTAACTCAAAAGGGAAAGTATGCGTGCATAATACACCTCTCTCCTTCAGCACTTGTGTTGTTCCATATAATCCTCATTGCATAGGTCATTTTAGATAACTTAGAATTTAAGAATGTGATATGGGAATTCCATTTCAGATTGTCTTGTAAGTAAACAAACTTAATTTTTTGGTTTTCCAAAGAAATATTTGGTTTTAATGGATTTTTAATTTTGCTGTGTGTGGAATTGTATAGTGGCGGTTTTTTTCTTTTTTTTTAAGGGTTAATCAGTAGCTTATTCCTCACAAACCACTCTGAAATCTTTTCATTTGTGACTTCAGCATACAGCCTAAGAGCCTTTCCATTTCCACCTTCAACCAATACACTGATGTCATTTGCAAATAGGACTGGTTTGAGGTGTTGAACATGTAGATGGAAACGCAAAGTTATCTCTCAAATGTAGTACCTAATAAAACGATTCTTTCCTCCCCAAAAATATTTTCAAGTCGGCGCCTCTGCCTACTACTTTTCCTTCTCTTCCTTTTCCTACTATCGAATTCCAGTCCCCAATGACTATTAATCATCATAAATTTCTTCAATCTCTTCATCATCTGTGGAACTAGTTGGCATATAAACTCGTACTACGGTGGCAGACGTTGGCTACAATAATGCGTTCACTATACTTTTCGTAGCAGCTTATCTGTGTTCCTATTTTTTATTCATTATTAAACCTACTCCTGCATTACTCATATTTGATTTTGCATTTATAGCCCTGTATTCACCGGACTAGAAGTCTTGTTCCTCCTGTCACCGTTGTGCCGTATATTCCAGATTGGCAGGAGGCCAATCTCGAGTATACCTGACCAAGTCTATCGTGCCGTGCTACATTGCTCCACCACGCTAGGTGAAACTTGGCATCAGTGTCACGAGAACACCTTCAGTTGTGCACCTTTTAAGGAGCTTTTGCGTATGCGCGACTGGCGTTATGTTACTGCCTTACAGGCCAAAGGCATATATATTTGATAAACAACGCAGATGGTTCGGCTGAAGAGCAGCGCATATGCTGCTGCCAGCCCGCCCCGCTGGGGAATTGAAATACAATAAAGGAAAAAAAAAAGAAAGCAGAAGGTTCATAGCGTGCACAGCTAGCGCTTACAACTGAACTAGAAGTTTACGTCAATGCCACCAGGTGGTAGCAAAATGCAGCAGACTTTTATCCTCGTTCGCTTCATAAGTTTACGTCAGTGCCACCAGGTGGTAGCAAAATGCAGCAGACTTTTATCCCCGTTCGCTTGCCTTAAATCCCGCTAGACGGTAGCACAGTCTTCGGATATGCCAAATCACTCATTATAGTAGAAGTTCAAATAGTTCAAATGGCTCTGAGCACTATGGGACTCAACATCTTAGGTCTATAAGTCCCCTAGAACTTAGAACTACTTAAACCTAACTAACCTAAGGACATCACACACACCCATGCCCGAGGCAGGATTCGAACATGCGACCGTAGCAGTCCCGCGGTTCCGGACTGCAGCGCCAGAACCGCACGGCCACCGCAGCCGGCTATAGTAGAAGTATTTCATACATTGGTATACGTTATAGTTACACTAATAGAAAGCTATTTTGTGGGATTGCGAATGAGATACAGTATACTAAGTTTTGGATTTTATCATAGAGTAATCAATTTTAGGCGCTAAAAATCATAAGGCACATCATTGTCGCTTGTGAGACTGTAGCGTGTATTCATGCTTCTGATATCTGTTGATCTTATGGTGGGTCAGGTTTATCTGTACTGTAGGCCCAAATTGTACATATATATGAACTTTCATGAAAAGCCGTTTCACTGGTTTCTCTGATATTCACTTAAATGTGGAGTCGAACGAAGATGGTATGCTATGGGCCCTTATGGCTCTCAGCGTATATTTGTATTCTAGTCAAGTGACCTTGTTGGTAGATAGTACTACTTGAATTTAAACATTTCCTCAAACGGCAGTTTGTGTTTGGAATTGGTTGTTTACTGCGCAGGAAGCGGCTTTCCTGTGTTTGGAATTGGTTGTTTACTGCGCAGGAACCGGCTTTCCTACGCGGCATCAAGATGAACTCTATTGAATCTGTTTTTAGTGCTAACAGAAAAGAAAATTACCAGGAAAAGTGAGCGCAAAGGAACAAGGGTCTCCCAGACCAGATTCGTTGCCTGACAAAGTGACCAAATCAATTAAGCGTGACTACAAGCGAACATTTAACAAACAAAGCCTGAGTTGTTGCGTGGGTGCAACGTAAGAATGTGTGATTTTCAGCCTGGAAGCTAATTAGTTTACTAATACATGTATTAGGGATCTTGTACATTCGTCTGAAAAAATAAAAAGCAAGAAAACTCCCACTTACACAAAAATACGAAACGGAGAGTAGTGCAAGATTAAACATTATTTCGTTCTTGCCATAAACTGTACTAATTATGTACCAAACTACAAAATTCCACAAAAGCAATTCTTTCCTTTATCAGAGAAGCTATGCAGATTATTATTATTATTGACAGTAGTTGAAGTTTTATAAATATGTTGATAAGCATACTGGTATACAGCACGTGCTATTAATTTCACATTCTCATATTTATCTGACTTTAAAAATTCGTGAACACCCAGAATGTATACTTACGAGCAGCCACTTTTCAGAAGAATCAAGTAACTGTATCACCCGTTGCAAACAATGGATGTGCTCAACATACTTGTACACAGAGCTGACACAGTCTCAGATGCAGATAGTTTGCCAAAGAGCTCGCTCACCTAACACAACACTGAAGCAAGATATATATATCCACCCAGCAGATTAACGGGGTACTATCAGTTAAAACCAAGAACCAGGAAGTGGATATAGAGGAGATCATGCCGGTAAAATCTCTAGCTTTTATTAACTTTTTTGGCAACATGTTGTTTCAAATAGGAATAATCCTCCGTAATTTTCAGATGAAAGTGGTTTTCTGTCCACCATCTACGACTGCCGCCGTGTTGGTATCATTAAGAACAATTTATTATTGCCAAAGGCTGGAATTTACAAAATACCCTCCCTCCCCCAGGGTGGTGCGGCTTTTATAGGAGACACCACGCGTAGCGTCGAAGAACGCTGCACCTAATATCAACGCTGCGCCCACCGTTCGCAATCAACCAAGCATCCTATTGAAATTACAATTAAATCAATACCATTAGCTGCTGACGGGCGTTGATATACATCAACGGGGACAGTTGAAATTGTGTGCTCTGACCGGGACTCGAACCGGGGAACTTCTGCTTACATGGCAGACGCTCTACCCATCTGAACCACCGAGGGCACAGAGGGTAGTGGACTGCAGGGACTTATCGCCGGCACGCTCCCCGTGAGACGCACGTGCTCAGCGTGTTCGGTCAGAGTGTTGGTTGGGCTCTGTAATAAAAAACTGAGTGAAAGGATCAACAACGAACATCAACGGATGTCATGTGACGTCCCTAACGACCAAATACAACGATCAGCCACGAAAAAAAAAAAAGTAGAGCGCCTGCCATGTAAGCAGGAGATTCCGGGTTCGAGTCCCGGTCGCGGCACACATTTTCAACTGTCCCCGTTGATGTATATCAACTCCCGTCAGCAGCTAATGGTATTGATTTAATTGCAATTTCATTCCAGAGAGCTGCACGGTCACCAATGGCATCTGTTCCTTCGGACATGTCCGAAAGAACAGATGCCATCTTCATAAGTATGCTATTGGCGAGCATTTACCTTCACGGGACATTCAATGGAGTACGATAAAGCAACAATTCTGAACAGAGCAACATGTTTTTGGTACTTTATTATTAAGGAATTCGTGGAAACAGGCATGGCAGAAAATCTGAAGATCCATGATAGGGGCTACCAGTTGGACAATGCATGGAAACCTATCATCTCCGCGATTTGCTCGAATCGAAGACGACAGCTACGCCTATGGCCGCGGCGAGCGGCAAAGCGGAGGACAGCTTAGTTCTGCAATTTAACCAGCGACAGCACTGCCCGCTGGTGCTATGGTTAGTCTGTTAACATTTTCCTGACGCATGCGTGGAGGACTCACAGCTACGAGTATATTGCGGAATAGATGTCGTCCTCGTCAGCCTTCGATGGCTTATCTGAGGATGACTGGTAGGTGCCCATTTAAAATATCGTGGAGTGGCGTTGACGGTGACCGTCTGCAAGCCCGAAATTTCTTCGAACATTAAATTCGTTTCGAAAATTTAAAAATTCACATCAAGTAATTGTCAGTTTAGTGATGGAAGGGAATCAGTGTGTTTTTAGAGGAGAGTGGAAGGCATGAGGCCTGAATACATTAGGTTTGCAGTACTTATGTAGAGATGAAAAGGCTTTCATCGGATAAACTAGCCTGGAGGAGAGCTGCATTAAATCAGTCTGCGTACTGAAGACCACCATAACGACAAAATTTGGAAGATAAAACCCTTTCAGCTGTAAGTACTTTGTTTACAAGCACGACTGGTTTCGCAGAATTTTAGCTGTATCATTAAAGTGCAGTAAAATTAAGTTATGTTCTGATCAGAAAAGAGAATGGGATGATCCAGCATTCATAGTCAGCAATTTTTTGCTATGTTGCGGACGTCAGTTATAAAATAGCATAAAACAGCATGGAACGCTCCCGTCATATGCTCCCGTGATGTCAGGAGTACCACTACCAGTTATCACGGGAGCGTTCTATGCTGTTTTATAACGGACGTTCGCTACATAGCGAAAAATTGCT
This sequence comes from Schistocerca serialis cubense, assembly GCF_023864345.2. Classification (NCBI taxonomy): domain Eukaryota; kingdom Metazoa; phylum Arthropoda; class Insecta; order Orthoptera; family Acrididae; genus Schistocerca; species Schistocerca serialis. The sequence goes on from NC_064640.1 coordinate 515,870,432, forward strand.
GACTAGAACGCTGGGTCATCCCATTCTCTGTTCTGATTAGAACATGAATTGATTTTATTGCACCTGATGATGCAGCTAAAATGCTGCGAAACCAGTCGTGCTTGTAAAGAAAGTACTTACTTCTGAAACGGTTTCATCTTCAAAATGATATATCCAGGCTATAGCTGCCCTGAATACAAATTCTTCTGCGTAACAACAACAGATCTATAAATAGGACACTGTGAATAAATACTAGCAGAGTGAGAATGTGTATGGGTTGTTGTGGTTCAAAGATGCTATGGATGTTCACCGGGTGTTGCCTGCCACTATATTCTTAAGAATATCGGAAGCCTTGGAGGAAGAATGAAGGTTAAGGAAGTCCCGTCGACGACGAGATCTATGCCACTTAGGGAAACATAGGAGAATCCGAAATTTAAATGGCTGGACGTGGATTTGAACCGCTGTCCTCCTGAAAGCGAGTCTAATGTCTTATCACTGCGCAGCCTCATTTGCTCTGAATATCACTGTCCGTATTTCTGTCTCTCTGTGCCTCGAGTGTAAAAGCGACTCTGTGTCAACTTTCGTCTCGTCGGGTAATATCCGCAGTCGCCACACTATACGAAATAAAGTGAGCGGTAAAGACATTTTGAACAATTTGTAGATACCGCATACGAGTGTACAGAATGCATCAAATGAACCTGATAATAAGATCAGGTCTGGGTATGGGGTGTCAAACAGAGCTCGAAATTCCTGCCTCTGGCATCGCTACGAAGTTTACATTCTCGAAGAAACAATTGGGTCACTCTATGGTATCTTCATAATGTTCTAAGAGTAATTGTGACAGCTCAAAAATCCAAGGGACCAGCTTTCCACGAATAATGACTTGTCTGATTGTGGCCGTAGCTCTACAACAACAAATGATTATCTGGCAAATTTTGCTCGGTACCACGTCCTTTGCCGTTCAAAATGGTTCAAATGGCTCTGAGCACTATGGGACTTAACTACTGTGGTCATCAGTCCCCTAGAACTTAGAACTACTTAAACCTAACTAACCTAAGGACATCACACACATCCATTCCCGAGGCAGGATTCGAACCTGCGACCGTAGCAGTCGCGCGATTCCGGACTGCGCGCCTAGAACCGCTAGACCACCGCGGCCGGCGTCCTTTGCCGTGTTCGGACATAAATGTTAGGTTTCTTTAGTGCATCTTCTATAACGTTTGCTGGATCCTTGTTTAGAAAGCTTTAGCAAGCGGCTGCTGGAGACTGCGTTTGTCTCTCAGTGGAATAATTGGTCAGTGGGAGGAGTCACGGCCTGTGTGACAGTGATTTCATTGAAGGGTTCCCCGCCATAGCATACCTTCGCGTACGCACGTTCCAGTTACTTTCGAAGATGGTAATGGTTTCTCAATGTCATCCCAACCTCTAACGTGCACCACGTCGCGCAAACTATGTCCTTTCTTATCGCTTTCACAGCAGGCAGTCGTTAACTGCGACTGCAGCTGCGCGATCTCACGACATGTTGCGGATGGTAATGACCTATACGGCTCCGTGGCTCTAAGGGCGTTTGCCTCATTAGCCAGCAGCAGTACGGTCGGAGGAAATGCGTGTGATAACTCCCCGATGCTGAGACAGCTTTTTACTCGTGGCTCCTGGCAAAAAGTGAGAAATATGAATCCCAACGGACGTAATGAGTCCCAGCTTCGGTAGAGACCGGAAAGCATTCACGATAGCTGCGAAGACGTGACAAGATAAGGAAAATTTACGTTCAATGGCGTCCTGACATTAAAATAAGGATAGCATTTAGGGGGCTAAAAATTGTGCCGTCGTTTCGCGGAGTTCTTATATGATCGGAAAGATGGCACACATACAGTACAAGAAGTGAATGATGACCGAGTTGCGAGATTTGAAAGTCAAACTAGTGCATTTGTGGAGAATTCCATCTTTTGTAGTCGTTTAGTTGACATCGTCACGCGAAAATATTTTGAAAATAATGCAAAGAAATAATTTAAAAGCCAAGATCGCTTAAATACTGTTTATTGGATAACAGGTTTCAACACAATAAAGGGGCCATCATCGGATCTGAATGTAGATTAACATTTATAAACCATTTGGATATAACGATACGTGAGGTAGATCAGCTGATATAAAATCATTATCACAAAAATTTAGAAACAACTGCTCTCCTGCTCTCCTGGAAAAGAATGACCAGGAGAGCAGTTGTTTCTTAATTTTTGTGACAATGATTTTATATCAGCTGGTCTGCCTCATGTATCGTTATATCCAAACGGTTTATAAATGTTAATCTACATTCAGATCCGATGATGGCACCTTTAGTGTGTTGAAACCGGTTATCCAGTATACAGTATTTAAGCGATCTTGGCTTTTGAATTATTTCCACAACAGAGTGATCGCCCCACTACACACTATGTGTTCACTGCATAATGTAAAGAAAGTTAAAACCTTAATGTCTCATCAACAACGAACTATCATAAACCAGCATCCGGCCTGCACATGTCTATCTGAGAAATTTAATTTTAATAAGCTCTAGACAAGTGGTCCCTGCCTCCCACTAGTGGAAGTTCTAGCTTTCATGGTGGGCAGTCGGCGGTTGGAGGTTAAAGATATTTTCTTTTGGTTTTCATAAAATTTTGACAAAGTATTTTGTAAAGTAATTATTATTATACGCTTTAACTTGCTGCGCGTTTGCTGTATAAATTTTATAAAGTGAAGTTACTTCCCTATATTATAAATCACCATGACTGCGGAAATGGTGGCCGGTTAGAAAATTTTACTACTAACAGAGATACAGAAGTGGACAGTGGTTCTACAAGGTTAATCAACCCTGCTCTACACGAACGATTATTCAACGATCCTTGGATTATGACTTCGGTAGACACCGAAAAGCATTCACGGTAGCTGCGAAGACGTGGCAAGATAATTCTTCTGGAGCGAACTCAAGTGAATGAGCATTCCGGAGAAGAAATTGCTATTGTTCACTACTGTTACACTAGATTAAGAGAAGTGAACACTACCGAACGAGCATTGACCGTAAGAACATAAGGAACGCTGCGTTTTTGGTTATATGGCGCTAAATTCACATACACACATGCCATCCGATAGAAGACTGGCATAGTGAAATATGTAGTCACGATGAAAAACAGTGACACCCAGACAGGACTGACACGTATAGCAGGTGCGCTCTTGGTGAGGCAAAAAACAAAAGTAAAGCAACGAAGAAAAATAAATATATGGGTGGTAGTGCGCTAGTCACTAAGTCGTTCCCACACCCCGACTTCATTAGGCCTATTTCAAAATTTTACGCGTATGTCAGTGGACAAATTTCGCTGGCTGCTTACAAAAACGAGAGGAGGGGGGGGGGGGGGGGAGGGGAGGAGCGGGGGGAGGAAACTACATACGAGTATTCTCAAATGAAGAAAAACTTGTACTTACGCTCGGATTCAAATGGTTCCATTGTCTCTGACCACTATGGGACTTAACTTCTGAGGTCATCAGTCCCCTAGACCTTAGAACTACTTAAAACTAACTAACCTAAGGACATCACACACATCCATGCCCGAGGCAGGATTCGAACCTGCGACCGTAGCGGTCACGCGGTTCCAGACTGTAGCGCCTAGAACCGCTCGGCCACTCCGACCGGCCTTACGCTCGGGTCTCGGGTTCTTAGCAACTGGAGACTATTACGCCAGTCTCATGTATTTTTTTCGCATTTCAACAACTGCTGTACCTCAGACAGTTCCTGACGTCTGCAGTGATATTTGTAAAGCACTCCAGGATTATATTAAGGCAAGGAAAATAATTTCAATAAATACTATTAATGTAAAGTAAAAATATGCAAGTGACCTGCCATGGTCGATAAAATATATATTACTTCATTTAATAAAATCTGCTTTGTAGTTTTTAGGGAGAATATAATGTGATGTCGATAACAACTTAACACTTACATACATAATACACACACTTAAGGAATAGTCTAATAAGCTGATCAGCAATATACTACCATATGAAGCATTATGTGTCCAATTTTTGTTGAAAAAATGCAGTTGATAGTTCAGAAGGCCAAAACAGTAAATTTATTTAATTATTCTTATAGTTTCAGCTTCTTCGCCAAAAAAGGGAAAGGCTGCAGATTACGAAGGGATTCGAAGAGCTGTGGAACTTCCCATACTGCCTAGGAGCTGTGGGCAGACGGTAGTGTGGAATTAGTGCAACTTCAAATAGCGAAACTGAGTTTTATAATTTTGAGGGTTCTGCAGTGTAGTTCTATTAGGGACTGTTGACACAGAACATTGCTTTACGTACGACGATGTCTGTCCCCAAGGATGCATATCAGATGGTGTTCTGAAAAATACTTCATTTGGGAAGTAGGTTGATGCTAATGTTTTATGTATACCAGAGGAGGTTCCACTAGCAGGGGAAACAAGAAATGCGTCTTATACATTCAATGGAGACTAAGCATTTGCCTTACTTGAATATATGTTGAAATCGTACTCATGTGGACATGCATGATACTCGGTCAAATGCGTGTTCAATTACAGACACAGTAGAACTACGAGGGTTGTAGAGTACACATTCAGAATTTAGTCTGCAGTTTTCCCTGTTCTGAGAAAACCTATGCTTTTGGGTGTAGATAGCTGTGTAGTATTTGTGCGAGCATGAACATACCAGAACTGTTTTTTAAGAAGAAGCCCAAGCCCGAGACAGTTGTACACACGAAGAAGAGCACTTGACGAAGGGACTGGAAATGGAAGTGTGGTTCTTGGCAGCTGACGGCAAGGTAATGAACATAGTAGTTCATTTTCAGCTATGAGATCCGTGCCTCGAAAACGTTGAAGAAATGTGCAGGCATTGCACAATATTTTAACTCTGATGATGGGCGGGTCACCTGGCAAGACAATTACTGTTAGTCTCTATACATGTGTGTGTGCAAAGTTGTAATTCAGAAAACAACTACACCGAAAATCACTTTTTTCATGCTTGTTTGAATGTACAGATGGTTAATCACAAGTGCCCATGTCAGTTTGAAACAACACGTCGTTTATTTTAAATTTAACAATGTTTTGTACATTCATAGCATATCCTCTTAATTTCGATGCTACATGTCCACCTTAAGAATCACTTTCCGTTTTCGGCATTTCCGTGTCAGATACTTTAACGATGTTGTGGCTCACAGATTTTATATCAAGAGATCGCAGATGGATGTTACTGATTCATTAAATTTCCTTTTCTTTTGTAGTCTCTGCTTCTTCTCTGTGAAACGTTGCTTTGAAACCACGATAACATCGTTACTCCCCGAGTCGTGTGCAGCTACCTCCAGAACGTGACATTCATCTTTCTCTACTGCATTATTTGTTTCCTGTAAGAAATCAATATTTACTAACTTGGTAAGTACTATTGGTTCGACGCGATTTTGTAAACAAACCTCTTACATTTATGGAATTAGGTACATTTCTGAGTGGTATAAACACATTGCTTATATTAGTACCAAATTAAGCAAAAGCTCCTAAATCCTGTACACCCTCAAGATCTGCACCAGGTGAAAACACTCTTCAGTGCCAAATGTGATTCCTTCTATCGACACCCCAAAATATGGAGCACCTCAAGATATATTTATAATCCAAAAATCAAAATCTATGAAACAAAAACAGCCATATCAGAAGGCATTAAATCCATTTTTGGCAATGTGTGTATGTGTGTGTGGGGGGGGGGGGCATGCACATTACTGGAACATACTTCATGTACACATGCATATATTTACAGAATACTATAGTAAGCTAGTATATAATCTATTAGTGTATGAATGATAACATATTCAATTTCTGCGTGCTACTGTAATGCTCGACACTCAGATGAACATGGGTTTAGCTACAGACTTGATAGAGCTTCGAACGTAATTGACAAAGGATGTAGGCAATTGTGTAGTTGTTGTGCAAGCATGTATATATCTGTACAGAAAAAACAAGAAGCCAGAGCTCAAGACACTTTTATACACAAAGAGGAACAGTTGACAAAGCGGCTGAAGATTGAACTTTGGTCCTTGGTAGCTAGTGGCAAGGCAACGAAGACAGTACTTCTTTATTCCCTCTCAGGTTTGTGCCCCGAAAAATCTTCAAAAAATGTGCAAAAATTAAAAAAGGATTTGCACAATATATTAACTCTGATGATGGGTGGTCACCTGACAAGATAATTACTGTTGATCTCAAGATGTGTATGTAAAACTACAATTAAAGGAAAAAATAAATACCGAACTGTAAAGATGCTATTAATGGTACTGTATACATAGTTCAGCGTTTGATGGCTGTAGTTGACAAATCAACAGCATTCCAAAGCCAGCGCTCGTTCCTGAAAATCTGTACTCGTACATAGTATGCCAGTGGATTCAAAATGTAAAAAAAAGCTAATAAAGACACTGCGTAACCTCTGCCCCAAACTATGCAAATCAGTATGTTAAATGATCAGAATTAGCATCGGTTCTGGATTGGTATCGAATAATTAAGTGTAACATATTTTTAATAGCATTGTTTTCCTAATACTGTTTCTCTTCCCAGTTACACGTATTTTAATACAAATTAATGCATACATGACATAAATGCAGAGAAATGATACAACATTCAGTACAGTAAATAACAAACTGTATTTGGCAACACCTGTTGCAATCATACGGGAATACTCTGAATTAGCACATTTCTAGTCGCTGAAGAAGTATTTCCCACAACATCAGACCAATTTTAATGGGTCTTTAAAACCTAACAGGCGGTACCTAGTTTTTATCTCACGTACACAATATTAATGCCCAATTTCACATCACTTTGTACTGAAAATCCAAATACACTCCTGGAAATTGAAATAAGAACACCGTGAATTCATTGTCCCAGGAAGGGGAAACTTTATTGACACATTCCTGGGGTCAGATACATCACATGACCACACTGACAGAACCACAGGCACATAGACACAGGCAACAGAGCATGCACAATGTCGGCACTAGTACAGTGTATATCCACCTTTCGCAGCAATGCAGGCTGCTATTCTCCCATGGAGACGATCGTAGAGATGCTGGATGTAGTCCTGTGGAACGGCTTGCCATGCCATTTCCACCTGGCGCCTCAGTTGGACCAGCGTTCGTGCTGGACGTGCAGACCGCGTGAGACGACGCTTCATCCAGTCCCAAACATGCTCAACGGGGGACAGATCCGGAGATCTTGCTGGCCAGGGTAGTTGACTTACACCTTCTAGAGCACGTTGGGTGGCACGTCATACATGCGGACGTGCATTGTCCTTTTGGAACAGCAAGTTACCTTGCCGGTCTAGGAATGGTAGAACGATGGGTTCGATGACGGTTTGGATGTACCGTGCACTATTCAGTGTCCCCTCGACGAACACCAGTGGTGTACGGCCAGTGTAGGAGATCGCTCCCCACACCATGATGCCGGGTGTTGGCCCTGTGTACCTCGGTCGTATGCAGTCCTGATTGTGGCGCTCACCTGCACGGCGCCAAACACGCATACGACCATCATTGGCACCAAGGCAGAAGCGACTCTCATCGCTGAAGACGAAACGTCTCCATTCGTCCCTCCATTCACGCCTGTCGCGACACCACTGGAGGCGGGCTGCACGATGTTGGGGCGTAAGCGGAAGACGGCCTAACGGTGTGCGGGACCGTAGCCCAGCTTCATGGAGACGGTTGCGAATGGTCCTCGCCGATACCCCAGGAGCAACAGTGTCCCTAATATGCTGGGAAGTGGCGGTGCGGTCCCCTACGGCACTGCGTAAGATCCTACGGTCTTGGCGTGCATCCGTGCGTCGCTGCGGTCCGGTCCCAGGTCGACGGGCACGTGCACCTTCCGCCGACCACTGGCGACAACATCGATGTACTGTGGAGACCTCACGCCCCACGTGTTGAGCAATTCGGCGGTACGTCCACCCGGCCTGAACATTTAAGACATATTATTTTGGTAGGACGTTGCAAAGACGACATTGAAGCTTTTCAGGGACTCTTACAAGAATTAGAAATTGACACAGACAGTCGCGGGATGCGAAAACAGGAAAACAATCATTACAGGTCACATCCGTCACAATTCCGTGACGACAAAACCAATAACTGGACACGAAAAGGCTATTCTTACAACGCAAATCGTGACCAAAACAGACACCACCCATATGACAACTACTGGCAGAGTAATAATAATCACAGGGAAAGATCACCTCTCCGTGGTAATGGCTATGATAGAGACAATAAGAGAAACAGACTATATGGGAACCAAAATAATTATTATCAATGGAGACAGAACAATTTCAGACGCAACGGTCCACCGCGCAATTACTACTCCGGGAGAAATTCTCCACCACATGACCGACAGACCTGAATTTCATCAGAACTGGGGACATTCAAACAGGGCAGGGCCCTCTCGGCAAGGTGAATTTATAGAAGTTAGGTCTCCTAATCCCAATAACGACGCGCGTCAACAAAGAGAGACGCAATGACTCACACTGCTGGCAGCCACAAAACGTACTTATGAAGCTGAAGACGTAGTTGCCGTGGCTAGTAATTACGTAAAAATGGAAGACATTACAGACATCTTATTCCAGGAACACGACGTAAAACAGAACAATATTGCATATCCTGTAATTCACATTGCAGTAAATTACGTAAAATGTACGGCAGTACTTGACTCTGGCAGTCCCATTTCAGTAATTAGTGAAACCGCCTTTAGCAAATGCAACAAATCGAACGATTTCCCCACACTTCCGTTACGTAAGATTAAATTACAAGGTGCAATCTTTGGAAAAATTGTAGATGTATGCCAACAAACCGACTTAGAATTCTTTTGTCAAAGCCACAATTTCTCTATGAACTTCCTTATCGTTCCTTTATTGTCAATAGAAATTATATTGGGACTAGACTTTTTGAATGAATACAAAGCAATCTTAAACTTTCACGATTCTGAAATAAGTTTAGAGAAAGAAGGTAAGTCAATAGCTTTGAAATTTGAAGTTTGGCTCTCAAACCATGACGAGGAAATCGATCGGCTTTACCTCCTGTTAGACAACAGTTCGGAACTTTCGACGGAACTTGACACTAACAATCACTCTGCAAGTATTGACAGGGATGATATCGACGGCATATTTGATACTAATGATTTAATTCAGAATAAAATTCAAACAATTGAGAATTGTAATGACACTGATAGGCAGGACCTTATTGAGATTTTACAAGCACATTCCACAGTTTTTACTCACAAAACAGGAACAATCAAGGGATTTCAATACCAATTTCGTGTTCGTGAGCATGCTAAATTTCGTTTTAGACCATACGTAATTCCGGCACATTATAGGGACCGTGTTAGAACAGAAATACAATCTATGCTTGACGAGGGTATTATTGAGCCTGCAGTAAGCTCATACAACAATCCATTACATGTTGTTGAGAAGAAAAATGGATCGATCAGGCTTGTCTTAGATTCGAGACAAATCAATACTATCATCATTCCTGAAACAGACAGGCCGCAAACGTTGGAAGAACTTCTTCAAAATTTTGATGGTGTAAAAGTGTTGTCTTCCATTGATCTCAGATCCAGCTTTTATCAGATCTAACTTCATCCAGAATGTAGAAAATACACAGCTTTTCTTTGTTTCGGCGTTTGTTATCAATTTCTGAAACTTCCTTTTGGTTTGAACATTTCTTCGGCAGTATTCATTCACGGGCTAAATTCCATAGTACCTGAGTTCTTAAAACGTCACATCACCTTATATGTGGACGATATTCTAATAGCAGAAGCCTCATGGGAACAACATAAACGCATCCTCAACAGTTTGTTACGTATTTTTGCAGAATCTAGAATTACAGTTAACTTGGAAAAGTCTTAATTTGGTAGGTCAAAGGTGAAGTTTCTGGGACATATTATTTCTTCTGAAGGCATTCAGCCGGATCCTGAAAAGTTAGAAGCAATCAGAGCCATTCCCGTTCCATCCACAAAAAAACAAGTCCGCAGTTTTGTAGGTCTCGTAAATTTTTACCGTCGTTTCCTGAATATGCAAATTCTAGTTACACCAAAACTTTGTTATCTCACTGGAAAAAATTCTATTTGGAACTGGGACGAACAGGCATAGTTGGAATTCAATTCTTTGACAGAAGTGCTACTTCACGCGCCAATACTAGCTCATCCAGATGTGTCACAAGATTTCTGCCTTAGCACGGATTCTCCTAATGTCGGTCTTGGTGCCCATTTATTTCAAGAATCCATAGAAAATGACACTACTATTCAGAAAACCATTGCTTTTACTAGCCGAGTGCTAACAAAATCCGAAAAAAATTATTCCGTTACTGAATTAGAAGCTTTAGCTATCGTTTGGGCATTTAACAAATTCAGTTTCTTTCTTTCTGGTAAGCACGTAAAAGTATACAGTGATCATCGTGCATTACAATTTCTTATGTCTTCTAAATTAAATCATGACAGGTTAAAACGTTGGACATTGTTCCTCTAAGAATTCCAGTTAACAATAGACTACATTCCCAGCAAGGAAAACACTGTTGCGGACGCACTGTCACGCTCACCGGCTGGGCTTGAGAAAAGTAACACAGAAGGCAACCTCGAGAAAAATTTCAGTATTCTTTAGATTCAGAAAGTCGCCTTTGAAAACTTCATCACCACATCTTTAAAGGACATTGCTCATGAACAAGATAAAGATCCGATTTGAAAAGATATCAAATGTAAATGGCATGAAAAGACACACACACAGATTCGGGATTATTATCTGCTTAGAAACAATATACTCTTCAAACGCTGCACTGTTGATGACAAGCTATGGGTACTTTGCATTCCAGAGGATTTTGTTAATAAACTCGTTTGGTACATTCATTTCAGCTACGCACATTTTGGTCCACGAAAAAGTTATCATATTCTTCGCGCGACTTGTTATTTTAACAATATGGAAAAGAGAATTCGAAGAGTCTTGTCTATTTGTAAACTTTGTCAAAAGGCTAAACCATCTACTATCTCACATCATGCTCCGTTGTTTCCTGTCATTCCTTCTAAATTAAAAGAATTTGCTGTTGTTGATCTCTTGGGATCCCTTGTCAGAACATCGAATGGATTTTCGTACGTTTTAGTCGCTGTTGAACTTACTTCAAAATTTGTTTCTTTCACACCATTACGTAAAGCCACTGGACGGTCTGTATCCAATGCCTTTGTTAAAAATTTCTTACGTGAAGTTTGACACGTTAGTAAAGTCATTTCAGATAACGGACCGCAATTCAAATCTGCTGTTTGGTCACGCATGCTTCAGAATCATAAAATCAAACCTGTTTTTATTCCATTGTACTCACCACATTGTAACCCGTCTGGACGGATTATGAAAGAAATCAATAAGCTTTGCAGACTTTATTGTCACAGAAAGCATCAGCATTGGGACAGATATTTACACTTATTTCAAAATGTCCTGAATGAAATGCCTCATGAGTCCACTGCTTTACCACCTATTCTTGTACTGAAGAATGAAGAACCACCAGACAGAATCAGAGAGCTTGTACCTTTTCCGAATACACGTGAACTTCGACACAAAGACATAATTTATTTGTCTATTAAAAATATAAATTCTGCTGCAGACAAAACGAGAAAACTACACGGTAAAGCAAATGCAAAGAAAATATATTGGTCAGAAAGTTCTCATTAAAGCTCATTCATTGTTATATAAGAAGAAACACATGAGTCACAAATTCTTTCTGGTTTACAATGGACCTTACAGAATCCGACGTATACCACATGATAATTGCGCTGAAGTTGAAACTCTGCGTACTAGGAAGAGTAAAGGTTTACACCATATTTCGCATGTAAAACCGTTTATTGAAAGATAATCTGCTTTTTAACTTAGTCTTTGCCATAAAATTTTTCACTTCAAGTTAGTAGTACGCTTTGTCACACTTAGAAACTGTTAACATGCAACAATATTTGAAGTTAACTATCCAGTCAAGAACCAAGAGAACTTATTTAAACAGTAATTACGAATGCATTGTTATAGTTAACAGACGACACAGTGTTGTTATTTGTACATTCTTGCTTGTTACTTGCACGATTACGTAACGAATATACGGCTTACATACTTAGAACATATACTGGTTATGAGATTTTAATGCAACATTTTGGCTTACTTGAAAAGACATTCTTTATTTGAAGTACTTTCTGTGAGATTAAAGATGACTTAGTATTTCGTTTCTTTGACAGCTACACGATTATACCACGACGCTACTAATGTGTGACACAATTTACATTGCCGGCCGAAGTGGCCATGCGGTTCTAGGCGCTGCAGTCTGGAACCGCGAGACCGCTACGTTCGCAGGTTCGAATCCTGCCTCGGGCATGGATGTTTGTGATGTCCTTAGGTTAGTTAGGTTTAATTAGTTCTAAGTTATAGGGGACTAATGACCTCAGAAGTTGAGTCCCATAGTGTTCAGGGCCATTTGAACCATTTTTGAACAATTTACATTGTTGCTTTTGCGATGTATGTGTTTTATATCTGTACAGTCTTTCTGTATCATTCTGGAAAGTAAAACATATTTTAGTAATAACTTCGTGGTATAGCTAGAATGAGACAGCCTTTTCCGTAGCACAACAATACGCTACAGTACAGTACTTACTTCATCACGGCAGTAAGCGTAATAACTACGATATCTTTACGCAAAGCCTTTAACTTTTGGTTATGATGAGGTAAGTACATTGACTTCTGCAGAACTTACGGAGGACGATAACTACGACACTTCCACAGAATTATCTTACAGCAGGACGCACATTTAGCGCGACAGGAGACGCATTTGAGTGATTAATTTTTGTACTTAAAACATTTATTTTTAAAGATTTTTGAATCACAAAGATACAAAGAAAGTTTTCGGTGATACATTTCATTCGATTGATGTAATCTGTAACACCTGAGGGTATAATTACATTAATCCTCAAGGGGTACGCGCCTACTTTGTCTGATAATTAGTGAAATGCCTAATGAAATGTTGAGAAAAATTTTACGTCTTTAGTCTTGCTAGTTGGGAAATTTTTTTTCTGCCTTAGGAGATGCCATATTATGAAACCCCTCTTAGAAAAATTTCTGAATTACTGTGCTGGTAAACCCCTTACGTTATTTGATTTTCAAACAGCTGAGCAGAACTGAACGTCCTCAGACATTTCTCTCTTTACTTATTCTGATCAACACTAAAATGACACACAAAATTTTTTGCGCAACGCTATCTGACTTTCAATAATCCCTACGAAAGAATGGCACTGACTAATAAGCCAGTACTGCCAGCTAAATAAAAGATTCTAACTACCGAAGGCACTAACTACTGATCGGCATAGATAGCAAATAAAAGATTTTGATAGCGAACATACAGTGTATTTACCTTAATAATATTCAAAAAAGTCATTATATATATATATATATATATATATATATATATATATATATATATATATATATATATATACGCGCTGTTCACATCCAACTGCCCAACCCTACAATAGCGAAAATTCCAACAATGCAAACCAGCCACAGACTGCACACAGTACAGTCAGCGATTTTCATACAGAGCGCTACGTGGCGTTACCAACATAAAAACCTAAACAGCCTATTTACATAGCAAACAGCCTACTTACATAGCCCCCATGCTCCCCACAAAAAGTTTTACAACGTGTTTTGGGCATTGGCCAATACAGATTTGAAAATTTTTTTCATAATTACAATAACAGAAATATCAAATGCACACACTTATGATGCACTGTTGGTCAAAAGCAAAGATTTTCTCACCGTGCATAAAGACAGTCCTGATCATTCATCACAATAGTAACTGCAGTTTTTTTCTCAAATTCGGAGCAGTAAAAGAAAACGCACATAGAAGTAGTGGATTTCCATGCAGTCTTGAAGAAATAGTGTTGTCCTTCCAACGGAAAGACAATGCTGACTCTTAACATGCATACAGGTAATGGGCCACAACAGAACAAATCCACAGCAGAGTCAGTCGAAGTTTTGAAGAATATTTGTGTAGTCCTGGTAGAGAGTATGGTATTGATGGGCCATCAAATGTGCAGACCCACTGCATTCCGTCAGATTGCGTTGCGCTAAAATGTTGTGTCAGTTTAGTGTTGATCAGAATAAGTAAAGAAAGAAATGTCTGAGTACGTTCAGTTCTGCTCAACTGTTTGAAAATCAAATAACGTAAGAGGTTTATCAGCACAGTAATTTATTAATTTTTCTAAGGGGATGTTTCACCCTCCTAGATCCTGTCAAGAAGAAAACAGTAACAACAACTTGCCACGAAGCATATGAACAATTATCATCCCTGCGGTCTAGGCGTGAATGAAACGAGAAAATATGAGCGGGCGATGTCACACAGTCGTTAACAAAAGGAAACTCTTTCCGTTATGGGTTTGTTCAGTCTTCACATTTTTTGCCTTTGGCCAGTATCAACTTTATACTCATTATCAAGCAACTTACAAAACATACCAAATTCAGAAAGAATGAAATATGTAACTTGTCTAAAAATCTATGTAAAAACTCACCAAATCGCACAATTGTCACTTTAACTTAGGATACAGACTAGTTTGAATACCTCACTGCAACATATCACAACAAATGTGACATACAAATCAGTCTACCAGCCCACGTGTGGAAAAATTTATAAAAAAATTATATCTGTGTCAGAATAGATCGACGACATGTAACAGTGATTGGGGTGTACGCTCCTGAAGATGGAAAAAACACAAGAGACTGAAGCTTTTTATGAAACCCTGCAAAGAAAGAAGATAAATACAACAACAACTTATTACCTATTAACCTGCGGAGAGTTAAACGCCAGAATAGTAAATAACGCAGTGCCTCTAATAGTATGAGCTCTTGTCGAAAAACACATAAATGACAACGGACGGACATTCCCTTATACATTTTGTCTTAAGTAATGCCCTAAAAATTACTACTTCTTTGGGAATATGTATACTTGGAGCGCGAGGAGACGGAGATGAATACGCAGGCAAGTCCAGGATATTCTTATTTTCAGAGGCAGTGACATTTACTTGGACAACTACCCAACAGTAACAAAAATAGGTATTCTCGCTAGACGGAAGAAAAAAAAAGTTGTGACAAGTAAGGTAGGAGGTTTTGAGTTCTACCTCTTACAGGATGACAGCACACGGAATATTTATCTTAACTAGACAGATACAAGCGATAATTTAGAAACCGAATGGCAACATCTAAGGCCATATACTGAACAGACCGATAATGAGTCACGAGGAAAAAAGAATAAGAGATTAAATAAGAAGGGACTTAAAGTACTGAACTAAGATATTGTAAAATCGGTTGAGGAAAAGAAAAGAGTATATAAAAATATTTAAAAGTGAAAACAGAATCTGAAAGACAAGAATATAAACAGAAATGAAAGAAATTGAACACGATATCCAGGGAGACATTCTATGGCTTACAAGATGATAAAGCATTTAAATAAAACTTGTAATGAGACAACAAACTTAAAATATAATAACAGAACATAAATGGAGTGCATATTATAAAAGGATCTGGTGTAACGAGAACCAAGCATTAGAGGAGGACACCCCCTTCTCCCTGAAATGGATAAAATATATGACGACGATCTCGTAACGATCCAAGACCCAAACGAGGCGCTCAATAAAACAAAAAACTGGAAAGCATCAGGACTTGTTGACATAAATGCTAAATTACTTCTATACGGAAGAAGGAAGGAAGGAGATTACTGCTTAATTCCCTTCGACCTCGAAGTCATTAGAGACGGATATCAATGTCAGATTGTTTCAATGATCGGGAAGGAAATCGAACTTGCTCTTTCGAAGTAACTATTCCGGCATGTGCCTAAGGCGATTTAGGGAAAGCACGAAAAACCTAACTCTGGGTGGCTGGACATGGATTTGAACCATCGTTCTCCCGAATGCGCCACCTCCCTCGGTACTGAAACATTATTTTTTAAGCTTAGACTTCTTCGTTTACGAATATACAATATGTGTTGGAAAAGGCACCAAATCCCAAAACCATGGACTGTTGCAAATGTGGTATCAATCTTCAAAAAAGTAAACGAAATGAATACAATTCTTACCGTTGTATTACAGACACAGCACACAGAACGCATAAGATTTACGCCAAGAAAATAAACCAACGTCTAAAAATTGTTGCTGAAAATCTGTTACCTGTAGAACAAAATGGTTTCTTGAAAGTGAGATCCTGTACTGAAAATTTTTTCGCACTGAACAGATTGTAGAGAAACAACGAGAGTTCAATAGGGAAACACATCGCATTTATTGACTTAGAGAAAGCCTTCGACCATGGCGATAGGAAATTATTTCGAACATATTACACAAGGAAGGGTGTCCTCAGCAAATAACAGAGGTGATACGAAGCCTATATAGAGGCACAAAAACAAGTATAAAGACTGACCATGTCGTATCAGAACACATACCTATATTACAAACCAAGGGGTCCGACAAGGTGTAGCATATCACCCACACTTCTTAATATGTACATTGACGGCATGATTGAGACACGGAAACAATAAATTTATCCGGGCTTGAGATTGTCGCATGAAAGATTTATTAACACAATGCTTTTTGCAGATGACCTTGCAATTGTGCAGGATAGTGAAACTTCGAGAGAAAGGTCTATCTACAGACTTTACGAAATTTCTAAAGAATATAATACGAAAATTCCGTTCTAAAACCAAAGTTCTGGCTTTCAAAGGGACAAAACCGCTGAGAACGAAGATCATAACAGGAAACTAAACCACTGAACAAGTCAGTCACTTCATTTACCTGGGAAATATTATAACCTACCAGAATGAAAAAGATATTAACACAAAACTGCAGAAATATCGAATGATATGCGGAACAGTCGAAAACTAACTTTTATAAATTAATGGCCACCACCACATCGGTATTTGGAAGTGGAACTTGGATAGCTCCTAAAAAGCAAGGAAGTAAAATCCAAGCGGCAGATATGAAATTTCTAAGAGGAATAATGTGTTGCACAAGATTAGACAGACTAAGAAACGAAGACAAGAGCACCGCTACAAATGAGAAGATCAAGTCAAATCGACAAAACTGATTAGAACATCTACAAAGAATGCCGGATTCAAGACTACCAAAACAAGCCTTAAATTTCTGACCTTTAGGTACAAGATCCCTACGAAGACTAGAAAAGATGGCTGGATGTTTAGAAGACGAAACAGGCCTATGGCCTACTCAATAAGAAGAGAAGAAGAAGAAGAAGAAGAAGAAGAAAAATACACCAAATCACATAGTTGTCAATTTAACATAAGATACAGACTACTCAAGATATCTCACGGCAAAATGTCGCAACACATGTCACATACCAATCAATCCACCAGTCCACGTGTAGAGCGAGTTACAAACATTAAGATGACCTGTGTCAAAGAGGAACAGAATGTTTACAATACAAGTGGGAGAACCACGTACAATATAATTTCAGGACTTATTTAATATCCAATCACTAAGAAATCACATCATTCCATTGATGAACGTGAATTTACTCTCTCGATATGTCTACGTGCAGACTGAAGTCAAGACAGTTGTACCAATGAATAGTAAAGATATTACCATAGACACAACAGGTTTATATCGATAATGTATACCTATGCGTTATACATAGTTCTCTTTTTGTGGCGTAAGAAACAGGGATATTTGCATGCTTGATTTCCGAGCTACAATACACGTAACATTGGTAACATGTCATACTTAACTGAACCTAATTACATTACATTAATACGTGTTCCAATGATCATGAATACGACATTCTGTAATGATGTGGAACCTTCTCAGTTCAACATAAGTTTTCTTTTAATTTTTTGGACGTTGGTTGGCTATCTGTCAGGCTTTTAATGCTGTTTGGCAAATGACCAAATATTTTTCTGGTAGCATAATTCATTCGTTTCTGTGCAAAGGCAGATTTAACCGAGAATAGTGAAGATCATCCTTTCTTCTAGTGTTGCAGTTATGCACTTTGCTATTATTTTTGAATTAGTATGGGCTATTGACAACAAATTTCATAAGTGAATATATGTATTGCGAAGGTACTGGGAATATCCCAAGTTCCTTAAGTAAATGTCTGCAACGTTATCTTGGGTGTGCTCCAGCTATTATTCTGCTTATACGCCTTTGTGCAATAAATACTTTTTCCCTTAATTATGAATTACCAAAAAATATGATGTCATATGAAAGCAGTGAATGAAAACAGGCATAGTAGGGTAATTTACTGATATGTTTATCACCAAAATTTGCAATAATCCTAACAGCATAAGTAGCGGAACCTAACCGTTTCAGCAGCTCATCATTGTGTTTCTTCCAGTTCAATTTCTCATCAACACATAAAATAAGAAGAATGTCAGTTCTGTATTACATAAACTGAGGAGCATAAAATACACATATAAAACCTCGTTTGCATCGTCAGTTTTCAATAGTTCAAAATGGTTCAAATGGCTCTGAGCACTATGGGACTTACCATCTGAGGTCATCAGTCCCCTAGAACTTAGAACTACTTAAACCTAACTAACCGAAGGACATCACACACATCCATGCCCGAGGCAGGATTCGAACCTGCGACCGTAGCGGTCGCACGGTTCCAGACTGCAGCGCCTAGAACCGCTCGGCCACTTCGGCCAGCGTTCAATAGTTACATGAATGGAACATATATCTAAAAACACCATTCAGTGCAATCCAGTATTCCAAAACATGAAATCTCACTGACCCAGCTAAGAAGGAGAAATTAAGGAGTGATCGTTATCACAGTTATAGTTCCGAATTACAATAAACGTAACACTGTTTACAAAGTCATAGCTAAATAAAACTAATAATAGGAATGTCCACTGTGTATTACATACAGCGAGAAGTAGGCCTATAAAATATTTGTTATATGATGTAAAATTACATGTGGGCATATCGAAAGAATGAGTTGATGTTCGTGTATGGAATGACGTGGATTCTCAGAATTCGGATGTGAAATACGTACGTAAGCTATGTTGTACGTGGTTCTCCCACATATGTTATAAACATTCTACTCCTAATTGATACAAATAATGTTAATGGTTGTAAGTGGTTCCACATGTGGCCTGGTGGGTTGATATGTATGTCAGATCTGGTGTCACATATTGCACAGAAATCTCTGAACATACATTCTATGGAGTTTTTAATTCAGTTTACATGTTTTGTTCTTTCTGTGTTTAGCATGTTTTGTAGATTTCTAGATTATGACTGTAAGGTGGTAATTAGCCAACAGTAAATAAACGAAACTGAAAATTGTCCAGCCTATAGCGGACAATGTTTCTTTGTGAAAACGTATATGGAGCCTGTGGACCAATGAGCAAAAAAAAAAAAAATCAGGCACCACACTCACAGTCTGCAAGAACAAGATTCAGATCCGCGTACAACTGTCCATATTTAGCTTTTACACAGTTTCCCTAAGTCGATTAAGATAAATTCGAGGATAATCGTGTATTTCTCTCTTCTGCTAACACGAAATGGCAGGAGTCCAGTCCGGACCAACAATAAAGTGTACTTCTTAAGTGACCTCCTCCGTATCTGAGTCACTCTATCTTGGGACTCTTCCAATAAATGTCAGTCTAGCGTCTTTTTACACCATAGTCAGATTCCATACTCCTAGATTTCTGGAGAGTGTTGGACTCATTGTACCACTGCAGACTGTTGACAAAGTTTTGAGAACGTGCATTAGATTCCCAAATATGTGAGTAGCTGGAAGACTATGCCTACGTTCATCTAAGGCAATTGTATCGTCAGGAGTACCGGGGCAAGTGTGATACGATCGTTGTTACTCTCTATATACATAAATGAAGTGACGGACCGGGTGATCGGCAATGTGCGATTGTTTCTTGATGACGCTGTGGCGTACGAGAAGGTCTCGCTGTTGCGTGACTGTAGGAAGAAGATGCAAGATGACTTACACAAAATTTCTAGTTGGTGTGATGGAGGGAAGCTTGCCCTAAACGTAGAAAAAATGCTAGTTAATGCAGATGAGTGAGAAAAATAATCCCGTAATGCTCGAGTACAGCATCAGTAGTGTGCTAATTGACACAATCACATCGATTAAATGTCTATTGGTAACGTTAGCAAGCGATATGAAACCGAACGAGTACGTGAGGACGGTAGTACGGAAGGCGAATGGTCGATTGCAGTTTATTGGGAGAAAATGTTGAGAATTGGCATTTGACGGTGACTGCAGAATGTTTCTACAGCCGCCAACGTACATTTCTCGTAAGGACCACGAAGATGACAGAAGTGAGGTGTCGTACGGAGGCAAATAGTTTGTCGTTTTCCCTCTCTCTATTGGCATGTGGAACAGGAAAGGAAATGACTAGTAGTCATATAAGGTATCCTCCACCAGGCTCCATACGGTGGCTGGTCAGTATGTATGAAGAAAAAAGGGTTCAAATGGCTCTGAACACTATGGGACTCAACTGCTGAGGTCATAAGTCCCCTAGAACTTAGAACTACTTAAACCTAACTAACCTAAGGACATCACACACGTCCATGCCCGAGGCAGGATTTGAACCTGCGACCGTAGCGGTCGTGCGGTTCCAGACTGTAGCGCCTTTAACCGCTCGGCCACTCCGGCCGGCCTATGTATGAAGATGTAGATATAGATATGTGTGCTTACTGCAGTATAAATGCTTTCGGAAACACACTCACTGAAATTCACCTACTGTAATCGATTCTATTGACTGATTGGCTGCTTTCCAGTCGTGTTGTCAAACAATGTTGGGACTTTTCCTTTGTTTGTATGAATTTCACAATTTCATTTACGTAGAGAGTCACTTGCCATTTTTTTGGACCAAGCGCTGATCATCCGCATGTCTTCCAGAATTTTGCAAGGCTTTTATATCGACTTTAACTAGTTGTACACAATTACACAATCTACGAACTGCTTTAGAGAGCTGTAAATGATATCTGCCACGCCTTAGTTGCTAGAGGAGGAGGAGAGGGGCATAAAATTATCCTTCTAGTACTGCAGCTATGAAAACTGCACACGACATGGTCAGAAAATCGACGGAGCCTTTGGTTTCAGACATCATTTCCTAGATTCTAAGATTATTCGATGGAGGAGGCAGCGTGTGTTACTTTTGCTCGTCTTCCTCGTATCTGCACGTGTGCTCCCCCTCTTGTCGCGTAGGCGGGGCGACGAAGCGTATTAAAATAAAATGCCTGGTGACAGCCTTACAGCACACACCCCACGCGGTGACACTCGAGCGGGAGACGCCTCTCACGTACGCCTCCAGGCACAGCTGTCGTCCTTCTCACTGTCAGATATTCTCGTATACAAATTTAGAGAAGGCTGACACTAATAGGTGGGTCGGCAGAGTTTATGATAGTCTCCCGGACAGTACTGGAGCACAGTTTCCTCATTGTGAACTCGTGGTATCAGATTACACCGTCGACTCGACATTACTCTCCGACAATTTTGTGAAGCGCTTTTGGCCGATATACGTCTAACACGTACAGAGATTATGTAGCTTGGGAGATGTACAATTGACACAGGCTAATATCTAAGGCATGCGATTTGTTATAACTCAAAGGCTTGCCTTTTTTTGGTGGCTTCTGACACATTTATAAGACGATACTGGTCAAGGGCCCCATGACTGTTTCAGGAATGCAGGAAAACGGAAGTCACTTGATTCACAGGTAGAATGCGTACAAAACGTTCTTCATTTGGAATGAGGAAAATCTGTGGACTCGGAAAGTGCATTCTGTCACAGAAACAGTTATCAGGTACGCCATAACCTAACACTTTTCGAGGTTTTCGTTTTTCAGTTAACAGAACTAAGCCAAAAGTAGAGAAGAAATAAAGTGATATACAATGCTATTTCTTCCATATACCGCTGATCACTTCGACTTTAGCAATGCCGATACGTAGCTGCAAAATCAAATTCAGCAATATTAACGAGTAATGCTACCGAATAACAGTTACCTATTTCGAACTATGTAAAAATTTTTTATCTTCAGTGCTATTTCATTATGAATGTTATAATGGAAGACTAGTTTTTTTGTAAACTAAAGCCTCGAACGCTATGTTAGTAAACATACCAGTCTCTCCATGCCAGTTCCCGGTCACATTGAATGTTTACAGTTTTATACATGCCGAGCGAAGTACTAAGTCGTAGCTTTTCCGACACTGTTCCGGTTGAGTAGAAGACCTATAGAAGAGGGGCTGTGACCTACTGTAATTCGTGATTCTTGGAAAAGAAGACTTTCCTCCTGAAAAATAAGATATGGCGCGCAGATGATTTCTTATGCACGTGTAAAGATCAAGCAGCTGTCTTACAGTACATGCTCCGGACAATTGAATAAACTGGTTTTGAAATAGAGTTCAGAACTGAGTAGCAAATTAATCATACAGTCCATCTGTGTTAATTTAGAGTAATTATTTCTGTTTAAGGCTGTTTCATGTTTTTCCGTAGTGCAGTTAGGTGCCATGGCATGTTTCTTGTACGAATCTTCACGGTACAGACTAGCTTACTATTGTTTCTGTAGTTTCTGGTGATGTTCCGGACTCGTCTAGCTGAAATCTGCAGAGATATCTGGTCCCTGTCCTGTTAATTCATTCACCGGCGTTTGTTATAATTCCACAACGACATGTCGGCAGTTTCACTGTCTGCTACACGCTCTGTTGTTTCTGACCTATGCTTTGATGTAAAAGTCGTTTTCTTAGGCTGACGTGGTTCATCCACTACATTCAGTTTTGTTACAATGAATTCAAACCCGCATAGTAAGTGACCTATGCACTACATACATGTCGCCGTCCTACAGTATATTTGGCATCTGATTCTGTCTGCACTACCAGATCTTCTGGCCGGCCGAAGTGGCCGTGCGGTTAAAGGCGCTGCAGTCTGGAACCGCAAGACCGCTACGGTCGCAGGTTCGAATCCTGCCTCGGTCATGGATGTTTGTGATGTCCTTAGGTTAGTTATGTTTAACTAGTTCTAAGTTCTGGGGGACTAATGACCTCAGTAGTTGAGTCCCATAGTGCTCAGAGCCATTTTTGAACCAGATCTTCTAGTCCTAGTTACCCCAACACCTAGGCTACAAGCTCTTAGGTTTTCCGGGTCAGTAAGCAGTTATCTTATTTAACAAAATCTCCTTAGTACTTCATTTGTCTACTTAAGTTCCAACACACAACCTTTGACTGAATACCGTTCCTTGAATTATGACTCGTCCCTGGGTAGCTCAGGCCTTAAGACCATCGCCCGTGAGGACAAGGTTTCGGAGCAACTCACAGCTTTAATTCCTCAGTTAGTTTCATTCAGTTTATTCTTTCCACATTTCACCTCACAAAATTTCGTGCTTCGGAAGCTTAGCCTACGAAATTCCTTCCTCAATATCACAACAATTTCAGAGTACACCGGAATTTCTGTTGGATACAACTTCCTACTGAGAACAGAATATGCTTCTCACGTGTTATTGATTTATCAGTTTCACATGATTTTGTTTCTATGCTGGAACAATTCTCTCACTGTGTTGCCAAAACTGTTCCCATTTTACCTTTTGGAAATCTGTTAGTCCCATTTCAACCAGGGTTGCTTCATGCTTTTTTTATTCTTTTTTATGTTAACCACTATAAACTAAGTTAATTTTTATTGATACTTCTTGAGTGTTTATTTCATTAATTTGAAATCATATTCCAGTGTCAGGCAATCATCAGTTTCTCTCTGTTCTGCGCCACTTTTCCGTCTTCACAACTGTTCTACAGTCAGCGTCTTCAAAACTTTTGGCAAAAGTGCAAATCTCTGTCTCGTAGTTGGCTTCTTACAGTCTTTATGTTCCATTCATTAGTAGGAGAGTGACGTTTCAGCATCGTTCAGAATTTTGTTGGTCCACGTTACTTTTAACATATTTTAGACTAACATGTTTCTGATACATGCAGCCTCTTATGTTCGTTTTCACATAATTCATTCCCATATATTTTCATGGTTTCACTCGCATAGTGCTTTGCTTCGAGATGTATTGTCGTACGCATCTTCCATCATTTCACGTCAAAAATGTGGCATCTACAGTTTTCTTAAGGTGAACAAGATATCTGCCATATTTGCTGATCAACAAATTATGTATTTCTGCCATTGACTGTCTAACACTAATTTTCCTTCATTCTTTTTACTACACTAGTGGTGTTTCAGTCCTCCATAAGCCATACATGTTCCTCAGAACGTGGATGTATACGAATACGCTTCATAAACCAGTTTCAGCTCAAGAGCTTCAACCGCATGCAGTCGTTCCCTTACAATCCTTGCGTCGACGAGACGACAACTTTTAATATACTTCCTTCGACTGAGCAGACGAGATTTTTACAGCTCATGTTGACGTAGGAGGAATGATATAACCAGACAACTGAAGGAACTTCAACAAAAAAATGATGTAGTGAACAGTTTCAAAGGCCGTATGAATGCTTCGTGTTGTTGAAGTTATTTCGGAAAAATAACTTGCCTGGGGCTGTACCGAAAAACAAAAAAAGAAATTACAGTGGGAGAAGGTCACTATGTTCAAGCTGTGTACCTATTTTGAAAGGAAGACGACAGCTTAACTTCCCAACGGAAGTATTAGAGGCGAGGATAAATACAGGATAGAAAAAGTTTCAGACACGAAAGGGGATTTCATATTTTTGACGGGAGCGCCCCGGAAATCGGCCGAAGTGCTTTAGGGAAAACGCAGGAATTGAAACTGAAAGACGGGTTGCGGGTCTGAAACCCAGTTCTTACAGTAACTTACACCGTTCCAGTTCTCGGTAGACGTTCACGGACATGTGTCATTATTCGGCCGCGATGGTGTAGCGGTTCTAGGCGCTCAGTCCGGAACCGTGCGACTGCTACGGTCGCAGGTTCGAATCCTGCCTCGGGCATGGGTGTGTGTGATGTCCTTAGGTTAGTTAGGTTTAAGTAGTTCTAAGTTCTAGGGGACTGATGACCACAGATATTAAGTCCCATAGTGCTCAGAGACATCTGAACCATTTTTTTTTTTTGTCATTATTGCATACCTGACATGAAAAAAATGGATGTCAAAATAGCTGAAATCTGTAAATGGCTCAATGTGAGCTACATGATTTCTATGAATGCTATGTTAAAACCATACATAAGCTAACAACAAGAAAACTATACACTATTCAGCTCTTGCTGTCTTAACTTAAAAGTATTGTGTAGCGATCGAAAAGGAGCAGTAGTAAAGCATCCCGATGTGCGATACGAAACTCGCGTCTTGAGGGTACGATTTTTGTGGTTTGGCCTTCGTACAGAATTTTACGTAATGCGTGTGGTCCTTTATCTTAATGAGCAGCAGAGCCTGCGGCCATATCGGAAACATTTCTTGCTTTCACGACATACAAGCCATATAACGGCAGTCACGCATGCAGAGAGAACAGAGATAACGGTTAGGAAGTTTTTCATATTCAAAATTTCTCTGCGTTGTAAGAATTAACGAACCTATTTCACAGATAACGGGTATCGCCATGTACTTGCGTGGTTTTTGCTAAGTAGGACTGTGGTCCAGGGCGTGACATCCATTTCACAAGTCCAGAAGATCATTTTTAAAGAAGGAACGACACAAACAAAATAGAAACATGGGAACTAACAGGATTAAAAGCGCTCGATAACAACAGACTCATCTCAGCTAACATAAGCTGATATAACAGTATATCTACTGAAGAACACACAGCGTAATATTAGTTGCATAGAAAGTTTAGCTTTATCTACACTCATGTTCAGAAAAAAACAGAACATCTTGAACGTCTAGAGAAGGACCTTCATATTCACAGGATATGTATTATTAGTATTGTATGCAGAAACGATTAGCATTTGAACCATGTCAGCCCGCGGTTGCGAGGTCAACATTGATATCGCGGCGGTACACCACCTACTAGTAAAATGTGCCTGCGGTTCTCGTCGGCGTTATAAACCAAATGTAATGGATTAGTGTGACTCGAGCAGACGTGCAGGATGCCTCGCACTTGTATGCGCGAACCGTACCGTCAAATCATTGAGTTTGAAAGAGGGCGCGTTACTGGCGTGAGAGAATGTGATACATCCAACTGGGAAATTGCAGCTCGTGTGGAACGAAGTGTTTCGGCAGCGCAACGGATACGAGCAGAATGGTTCATATGGAATGGAATTCCATAGAAGACGACGAGATGGGTCATGTCGCACAACCCAGATTACCCCCCCCCCCCCCCCCAGAGAAGATCGACACCTCATCCCAATGGCATTGCAGGACAGATCTGCTCCCTCCTCCAATCTGACGCAACAAGAGAACGGTGTAACGCATCGTACACTACTGGGGGTGACAGTCCTCGGCCGTTTATTCTGATATGTGTCACGTACGCGCCGTCTTATTCTCCTCCTACCCTTGAAGAATGTGCAGAAACATGCTAGACAGCAATGGAGTATGGAACGACGACACTGCTGATAAGAATGGCATCAGATAGGGTTTCCAGACGAATCCAGGTTCTGTTCATTTGAAAATGATGGTCGCATTTGGGTTCGCCGTAGACAGGGGGAGCAATATCACAGTGACTGCATTGGCACAAGGCATACAGCGCCAACTAAAGGCCTTATGGTGTATGGTACTATTCGGTACAGCCACAAATCACAGTTGGTATGTGTCTAGGCCACCGTGACCAGTGTGACCTACTTGAACGACATCCTGCGACCAGTGCCCATACTCTTTGTGCACGACACCCCAGACGCCATTTTCCAGCAAAACGATGCACGACGACATGTTGCTGCACGAACACGAGTCTTCTTGATGTCACAGGATGTCAGCCCTTTGCCACAGCCCGCTAGTCGCCAATCAAAAATTTGTGGGCTATGGTGAAACGACTGGAGCAGTGCTGTGATTCAATGCCAACCACCGCAGATGAACTTTGGAGCTAGGTGAATGCAGCGTTGATTGCTATATCACAGGACGCCATTAACGCCTTATATGTGTCGATGCCCTCACGCATAGAACACGTTATCAGGGCCCATTTCTGCAGAAGGTATTAATGTACAGTCTTAGACATAAAAACTGACCGCCGGCCGGCCGCCACAGAGACTAAGTCCGAGTCGTTCACTTAAGGTGGCCAATAAAACTGACCGTCCCTGATAACTTTAAGTCCGGCAATCTGCACAATCTGCCAACACTGTAAGATGCGCAAGTGTCAGGAGGAAGTGTTGTGTACTTCCTAGACAGTGTCTGATTCTGTGAGCCCATGGTCTAGTGGTAATCGTTGTGCGTTCTAAACTTATGGTCGCCTGTTCGCGTCCAACTTAATTTTTTTTACCACTTTTCGGCCCTCCTCTAAAGTTATAAGTTTGATTGAACATCGAGGATAATTCGCTTCACATTTTACCCACCAGCAATAACAAGTATTTCCAGAAACAATTCCGCAGGAGAGACAGTGCGCTCTTGTTGTCGCGGCTCGTGACCGGTGCAGCGATTAGCAGTGCCCAATGCCGCCGCGATTTGTTTATGTTGGCTGAGCGTGGACACTGCAGCAGGCGCTTCGCCATACACGGAAAGAAATCACCTTGGCTCTGACTGCCAGTGAGCGGACATCACTGCTTGCATGTTCTTATAGTAACAAACGTGAGACTCTACTCACAGGTGCCATGGAGGAATTGGAACGCATATCATTAGTCATCAGAATATTAACGAGTGATGAACTGTCCACTCTATTTGAATCCCAAGAAAATAGGAAACTTCTCACAAAGGAATGTGAGGTGATATCAAAATTTATCCAACATACAAAAATTAACTGCAGAGCTTTCATGCACGCATTAGTAGCACACAAGGAAATATTATATCTTAGAAGAGTATATTTCATTTCCTCTTCTCATATCAACGCCCTTGTTTTAGTGTGAAATGAGAAAAGAAGCCGGCCGCTGGTGGCCGAGCGGTTCTAGGCGCTTCAGTCTGGAACCGCGCGACCGCTACGGTCGCAGGTTCGAATCCTGCCTCGGGCATGGATATGTGTGATGTCCTTAGGTTAGTTAGGTTTAAGTAGTTCTAAGTTCTAGGGGACTGATGACCTGAGATGTTAAATCCCATAGTGCTCAGAGCCATTTTGAGAAAATAAACAGGAAAACCTTAAGTTCCTGAGAAGCATACAAGTCATTTCCCCTCCCCATATCATAGCTTTTGTTTCAGTATAAAGTAAAAAAAGAAACCAGTTTAGGGTTCTGAAACATAATGTGACACCAGATTCTTATCGTAGGCGCTATCGGAAACGTAAAAAGCAGGGAGCTGTCCATTCTTTTGCCCAACAGTCTGTTTCCTTTCGTGCATTACTACCGCTCGGAGATTCTTATTTAATGACTTATGGGCATCACGTTCTTCAGCGTAATAAGCCTTATGTTATTGTGTTAATTACGGTATGGGAAAAATGCAACAAAGACGAGTTCTCTTAGAGCAGTGAGGTTATTTGCACCTGTCTGTATTCAGCAATGACGGCCAGCTGCAACACTTCACAGAATCCATGCGGCAGGCAACATAACTGTGCGTGCACTTCAGACTTCATTCAGTAAGACGTCAGGAGATGGACGGAAACGTCAAATTAACGTCACTTTCCGAGTCGTATTCAATCCAGAATGAGGTGTTATTAAGGTAGTTGAGCGTTCTAGCAATTACACTTTAATAATTCTCCTATGAGTATTCTGACAGCCAAAAGAACCCGGTAGTGTGAAACCATCGGGAACTGCATTAATATCAAACTGCAAGAACTTGAGACAACGTGGACTCTTCTTTTCGCTGGGTGACCTATTACTGTTATTTAGAATTCTCTCCGTCCTAGGCGTAATGCAAACGGAACTTGAGATTCATGAGACGCTTTCCGCTATTCTTGACAATCATCAGCAACTTGTAATCACTGCGAGTTACAACTGTGTGATGATAATGGTACAGGTTGTCAGTAGTTGTGGTGGTGGTGTTGTCAAACTGCTTACAGTGACGTTAATGGTGGCGTACATAATTTAGCGCTGACTACCTATTTAAGTAAAGATAGTGTGGTAGCGTCGTCGCTTCTCTTTATTTGGCATCAGTTTGAGTAATCCGATTTAACGGACATAGTACTCCATTCGTGAGCTGCTAATGATACAGTATGACTACAGAGATCATCGTGCGGGTTGTATATTAATTCTGCAGTGAACTGCTTAACGAATATTACCCTCAGCTATTCAGCTGGAATGACTCATTACACAGGTACTCTACGTTGCAGTTGGTTAAGTCATCAGTTCGCTGCGATCTTGCTTCTACTGTTCGTAAATACTTGTATACTGACCATTCGTTATTTGACTAAATATGCGCTACAAGCTGTATGTGACATGGGTTAGCGCCGTCACAAAGCAATGATTGGATGCCGTTGAGGTCCCGTTACATTGATGGCAAGACAAATATTCACAAATCACCTCTAGTGCCTCAAAAAACAGTTGCATCTTAAATATCGAAGGACTGACGTCCACACTGTCACAGCGCGTTGAAATACAGCAACGACCACTGCACTATTTTTTTTTTATTTTTTAAGTAGGTCATCGGTCCCTAAGCTTACTCACTACTTAATCTAACTTAAGCTAACTTACGCTATGTACAACACACACACCCATGCTGGAGGGAGGACCCGAACCTCCGACGGTGGGCAGTATCGGGACACAGAAGCCAACCTATCTGCAGTACCTATCTACACACGCTCCTCGTCAGACGCGAATTCGCATTTTCGCCCGCATACCACATGCACGGTACCTCCCCCCCCCCCCCCCCCGTCCATTATTCCACTCGCTCGCGGCCGCACTGTATGGGACTTAACATCTATGTTCATCAGTCCCCTAGAACTTAGAACTACTTAAACCTAACTAACCTAAGGACATCACACAACACCCAGTCATCACGAGGCAGAGAAAATCCCTGACCCCACCGGGAATCGAACCCATCGAGACCTGAATAATTATACAGGACGTTTCAGGAGGAATAGTAAATATTGTAGAAGGTGGTAGTATAGGCAAATTGCAGAAAAAATGCTATATAACATGTGTCCAAATTTTATTGAGTACATATAGTTGGGTTCATTGCATTTTCGTTTCGTATGTTGGTTCTTACAGGACCCAGTTGCCTACAGTTCCTTGAAAATGAGCTTCCAGCGTTATTGGAAGAGGTTTCTTTGGCTACAAGAATGCGTATGTTCCTCCAGCATGAAGGGGCTCCGGCACATTCTAATCGTCAGGTGACACATTATCCAAGCCTAACATTTCCCGGAAGATGGATCAGTAGACATGGGCACTTTTCTTGGCCACCAAGGCCCCCGGACCTTATCTCTTTGGATTTTTGCCTGCAGGAATGGTTAAAGGCGAGGTCTACAAAGAAAAATTAAACTTAAGAGCCGATTTGATCGTTCGGATTATGAATAGTGCAGCCCTCATGAAAGAACGCAAAGACAACCTCAGAAGAGCTACACATGGTGTTATCAAGAGAAGTCAAATGTGCATTGAAGTTGGTGGGGGAATTTTTGAAAATCAACTTCGAACGTTCTCATTTGCCTTTCCTTTGAGTTTGTTAGGTTTACGTACTAACAGCTGTATTTCTGTACTCAATAAAAAGTGGACTCATTTATTTGGAATTTTTTTATGCAATTCGCCTGTACTACCACCTGCTAAAATATCCACTATTCCTCCTGAAACACCCTGAATGTGGATATATGTGTGGTGTCTGTTCTTTCGGACATTTCCGAAAGAAAAGACTACGGATCCGGGTCCGAACCTGGTCAGGCACAAATTTTCATCTGACGCCGTTGTTCTATTTTAACGCCCATGACAGCCTGGACATCTGTCCTTAGATATTTAATTGATTAACAAGGCTGTCTATTTCGGTTCTTAGTGTCTGTTCTTTCGGAAATGCCAGAAAGAACACACATACACATTTTATCTTAAGTGCTATTCGGAAAATGTTTGCCAACTCAGTGATAGTGCCGGACTGGAGCTGCGTCAACCTACTAATTTCATTAGATATAGCTGTATTTTTCTAAACAATTCCTGTTTAATAAGCGACAGCGACAGTGTCTCTCATCGTTTACTTTGTCGGAAACCTGCTTCTTTCTGCCCTAGCCTATACTACAGCACCGAGTGATTGCTCACATTCTTGATACCTCACTGGACATGCTACTGCAACTCTAGCCAAAGTATGTTTCAAGTCAGGTGGTTTTGCTCCTCTCCTGCCGTCATTGAAAACGATCACAACGAAATTAAGTATAGGAATCCTATGAAACCCTTGAGTTCGTACTGCGATCCTGTGCAGATGAAAAAAGTAGTTTCTCACAATTATCAGATGACAGATGGAATTTGTCGATTTCACTAATTATGACTGCATTATTAATTGTTGGTTCACAGGCGCTTTTCTGCCGCTTATTGTAACTGTTTTTTGAATGTTAGAGCTGGAAGAATAGAAACATCAAATTTTCGCCATATGGAATATTCGAATTCACGTTTCGAGCAAAGGCAGAATATCCGTCAGAAAAGCTGACAACAAAAAACCAGGCCATGCCTGTCTTCTGGCGGATGTGCCAATGACAGTGATCTCAATAACAATACTGTACAGCAAAGATACGTTGCCAACTCAGCCACTGGATAAGCTCCAAAATTGTGAATCGCGTCTGGTCAATACGCTTTCAAGATTTCGGTCCGATTAAGATAGTAAAACGCAAATAATTCTCCCAGTTATTAATTTATGACATTTAGTTTGCACTCAGTTCATCGATGTATTACAGCCCGCATCTCGTGGTCGTGCGGTAGCGTTCTCGCTTCCCACGCCCGGGTTCCCGGGTTCGATTCCCGGCGGGGTCAGGGATTTTCTCTGCCTCGTGATGGCTGGGTGTTGTGTGCTGTCCTTAGGTTAGTTAGGTTTAAGTAGTTCTAAGTTCTAGGGGACTGATGACCGTAGCTGTTAAGTCCCATAGCGCTCAGAGCCATTTGAACCATTTTGATGTATTACAAGTAATTACACTCTAGCCCCTAAACCTAGTTTCAGAAATGCGAATAAGACTCATTGACATATAATGAGGATACTGCGGCCCTTGAAACCCGCAACTTTGAGACGAAGCTTTAGTCGCTTCAGGTCACTCACAGAACACATCAGCTGGTAACCTTCCTGGAAGTATCACTGAAACTTGGCGACAGCGCAGAATATGTTTGGCAACTCTGTGACCGACGAGTTACTTCCTTGATGGCACAGAACTACCCTGCTAAATTCACTTCATATTATCATATCATTTCAATTGAATAATGTGATTTTCTCTTGAACTGTGGCATAAGGATATCAGTTAATACTTTTGAGTCAAGGAAAGCCATTCCACACGGGAAATACAACTACTCTCATCTCTTATGTTGCGATTTACGTCACTGCGTCAAACACAGCCTATCTTGCGTGCTACATTGTGGCAAAGTGGTAAAGAGCAAGATTACGAATACAAAGGTCTCAGGTTCGATTCATGGTGAATCACACGATTTTTACGCCTGTTCGAATCCTGCCTCGGGCATGGATGTGTGTGATGTCGTTAGGTTAGTTAGGTTTAATTAGTTCTAAGTTCTAGGCGACCGATGACCTCAGAAGTTAAGTCGCATAGTGCTCAGAGCCATTTATACGCTGTCTTTGTTCGCCTTTGGAGACTCGCTGAAAGCCAGATTTTTAATTCTTTTGCAGCAGAGCTACAAGCAGGCAGATACAAAATCAATAAGGGAATCGTAAGAAAACGCTCGAGCATAATTCGTTTTGCTACTTTTAGTGACCCTTAGTGTCAGAGCGCAAACCTTACGGTATTGCCAAACCCATAATGCCACTTTTATTTTCTGCTGACATATGTTTTGTTGCTGTGAATACATAATTTTATCTATGAACTGCCACATTTTCATAATACTTGCGAATGGTACAGGAAATGAAATAAATACAGAGCTTTTCGAAAACAAAAGACGGTAATATGCTACTAACTCGTGTTAAAATAGGCTCAATCGTCTTACAGATTCTTAATGCTTTATTAAGATAGACTGCCGTCGTGATGTTTCTGACCATTAGTCGACTGAACGCAACAGTAATCATCAAAGAGAAATTAATCAACAGCAGAATTTTCTTTCACAATATCTAAAACAATCTGACAATGCTAAAGTAGTTTACAAATTCTACACCTGCAGAAACCTACTGGTTCTAACGATGTCATTAAACCAGTGTAGTTTGAAGAGTATTTTCGTCTAGAAATTAATTGCCTTGACGGTTGATCGATCAAGAGCCAGAAAGGTAAGATTTTACGAGTATATGACGAGAGGGACTAGTGCTTGAGACAGGACTTCCCTATCAAAACAAATGCCTGAGACGCGGCTTTCCTATCAATCTCCCGGATAGTTTTGTTTCTCAAATCAACAGAGTGCATTATCATGCAGTAGCACAGGTGATGTAGTTTTGTCAGTCGATTTTCTTACACTGCGACCGAAAGGTGTCTCAGTTGTTGGCAACAAATTCCAGCTGTGATGCACACCCCCCTTGGGGCAGAATTCGTAGACCAAAACACATTTTTGGAGCTATCAGATGTAAAATATTATGTTCACACTACCTTTTGATCGAGGTTACGCCTTTTGGTGGGGCTCAGCCTTTAATTTCTTCTTAGGAAGTTAACGATAAAGGCATCATAATTCGTCAGTACTAAAAGTTCTGCACAGGAATGCTCAATGAGCGACCTGATGACGTTCAATAACAGTCACTCCGTTGATTTTTGTTGTTTCGGTTTGGAGTATGCAGTACTCCTACACCAGACTTCTGAACTTTGCCTGTTGAATGCAAATATCGCATGATGGTTAAATGGTAATCCATCACATATATCGGTAGTCGAGACTTCCTTAATGTGGAAAATCATTCATTCCAGAACGATCTTTCTTGAAACAAAAATATCTTTTGCTGGCGTATTTTTCCCAAAAGCACTCGCTTCGCACACAGTTCAAATTTTCCTAGCTGCCTCCTCTGCATTCACCCCTCTGTTATACCAAAAGTAAGTATTGTGCTGCTGATGTTACACCTTTTTCCACTTGCGACTTAATTTTACAATGCTTGACCGTAGTTAACGATTTTCAGGTATGCAAAATCCAATGCTTAACTGTAAAATGATAACCAGAACTTCAAATTCGAAAATGACAGATGATACATCTGGCCGGTGGCCAGTAGCCGCTGCAGCGCGACGAAACGCTCGAGCGTAAGCTGTTCTGATCGCGACGCAGCCACGAGCTGTCCTGCGGAATTGTTTCTGGAAATACTTGTTATTGCTGGTGGGTAAAATGTGAAGCGAATTATCTTCGATGTTCAATCAAACTTATAACTTTAGAGGAGGGCCGAAAAGTGGTAAAAAAAAATTAAGTTGGACGCGAACAGGCGACCATAAGTTTAGAACGCACAACGATTACCACTAGACCACGGGCTCACAGAATCAGACACCATCTAGGAAGTACACAACACTTCCTCCTGACACTTGCGCATCTTACAGTATTGGCAGATTGTGCAGATTGCCGGACTTAAAGTTATTAGGGGCGGTCAGTTTTATTGGCCACCTTAAGTGAACGACTCGGACTTAGTCTCTGTGGCGGCCGGCCGGCGGTCAGTTTTTATGTCTAAGACTGTACATGTCCTGTGCATATGAACGTCCTATCTCTAGTCGTTCAAAGTGTTCTGCTTTTTCTGACCACGAGTGTATAACTAGGTCCATTTTACTACATTCCCCAGCAAGAGACATACAACTATCCATTCTTTCCAATCTGCCGTTACGAAACGGTATTATAGAAAAGTACCTTCTGCCATAAGTTTTACAATGTCATACAGAGTATAGATATAAAACAAAATATGGTTAGCCTACTAAAAACTTAAATTGAACGGACATATCTGAAGAAGTTCAAGTATCTGTTCATTCGTACATCGATATCATTCTGCTGTCTCGGTGGAAAATAACGCTGCTATTGTTGTAAAAAATTACTAAGCAGACGACAAGATCCCCAAGAGCGTGAGATGGTTCTTTATGGTTATATATGGTGTTTTAAGAATTTATACTTGCTCCTGTCACTGCTAGAGACCCCAGTTAGCGTAGAAACAATATAACAAACACCAACACACACACACAAACACAGACACATAATTAATATCAATTTAATACGAAAAAAAGTCAGAAGACGTAAAATATTTGTCTCATATAATCAGTAAGTATATCGTCAAAATAACTTTCTTTAAAATCAGTTTCGCCGGCCGCGGTGGTCTAGCCGTTCTAGGCGCTCAGTCCGGAACCGCGCGACTGCTACGGTCGCAGGTTCGAATCCTGCCTCAGGCATGGATGAGTGTGATATCCTTAGGTTAGTTAGGTTTAATTAGTTCTAAGTTCTAGGGGACTGATGACCACAGATGTTTAGTCCCATAGTGCTCAGAGCCATTTGAACCATTTGAATTAAAATCAGTTTCCTCCTTAAAAGCGTAACAAGACTTCTTTTCTGAGGGCTGTGTATTTCATTGTCTACCACAAAATTCATCGGATTACATTTTGATATGGTATGTGACGTCAGTGATCGTTGGACTCCGTCACGAAAGACATCAAATTAATTTCTAGCATAGTATGTAACACAGGTGATCGTTGGAATCGTTTCTGTTCGTATCTGAAGAGAACCATGACCAGTGGAGCCTGTCGTCTCCTGGGTAACCGCCGCTGCCAAGAGAAATGCAGGGCGTAACACGTCACTTGCAAATAATTTCAAGACCTGTATTTTAACACAATTTTAAAGAATCGTATTTTATCAAAGCAATCAGCTTATAGTACTTTTTTTATAAGTTATTACATCGCTTGTAATACATCTAGTTTATTTCAATGTTGGGTACATTGTGCATGGATATTATTTGCACATGAATGGTTGCACCTACACCGCCCATTCCTGAACAGTTAAATACGTCCCGACATATACCCCTCTGCCCAACCCTCGTCACAACAATTAACCTCACACCTTCCTTCCATTTTTTCCTTCCTCCTTCATCCATTTGGCTGCCGTCTAGTCGCTTCCTGCGGTTCTTCTGGACACCACAGACATACTCATCATCACACCTTCATCATGACAATTTTTTTATTTTCATGTATCACCAGGCATCGCCATTACACCATGGCATCATTCATATTAATCAGCGACTATATTTTGACTATAATATAAAATCGTCAAACGAGCTGTAAAAACCATCAATGTTTTCCACCTATGTATATTTTACAAAAACCTCGTTTACTGTCATTTGTTTTTATGTAAATATCGTAAATATCGTTCACCGATGTGTTTTTTACAAAATTGTCCGTTATTGTCATCTTTTCATACATTTTAACCATCTTTTATGTACAGATTATTTTTGCCTTTGGCCGAAGAGTTGATTTTACCCGCTGTCACCCCGCCCCCTTAACGGGGAATTGGAATATCAATAAAGAAAAAAAGGACTATCTACACTATGTACATCTACATTTACATAGATACTCCCCAAGCCACCGTACGGTGCGTGGCGGAGGGTATCCTGTACCACTACTAGTCATTTCCTTTCTTGTTCCACTCGTAAGTATAGCGAGGGAAAATCGACTATCAATATTTCTCCGTATGTGCCCTAATTTCTTGTATCTTATCTTCGTAGTCCTTACGAACAATGTATGTTGGCGGCATTAGAATCTTTCGGCAGTTACCTTCAAATGCCGTTTCTCTAAATCTTCTCAATAGGGTTTCTCGAAAAAAACGTCGCCTTCCCTCCAGGGATTCCTATTTGAGTTTCTGATACATCCCTGTAGCACTCGTTCGAACCTACCGGTAACAAATCGAGCAGCCGGCCTCTGAATTGCTTTGATGTCTTCCCTGAATCTGACCTGGTACGGATCACAAACACTAGAGCAGTACTCAAGATTAGGTTGCACCAGCGTCCTATGTGCGGTCACCTTTACAGGTGAACCACTGTTCCCTAAAGTTTCCCAGTAAACCGACGTCGCCCAATCGCCTTCCCTACCACAGTCCTCACATGCTCCTTCCATCTCGTATCGCTTTGCAACGTTACGCCCAGATATTTAAATGACTTGACTGTGTCAAGCAGGACGCTAGTAATACTGTAACCGAATAATATAAATTTGTTCTTCCAGCTCATCCACATTATCTTACATTATCTGCCATTCATCACACCAACTAGAAATTTTGGCTAAGTCGTCTTGTATCTTCCTACAGTCACTCAACTTTGACATCTTACCATATAACACTGCATTATCAGCAAACAACCGCAGATTGCTACCCACCCTGTCCACCAAATAATTTATTCGCCGCCGAGGACAACACCCTGGGTTCTATTACGTAAGAAGTCTTCCAGCGACTCACATAACTGTGAACTTATTCTATATGCTCGTACCTTCGTTAACAGCCTGCAATGGGGCACCGTGTCAAATGCTTTCCGGAAATCTAGAAATTAGGAACCGGCCTGTTGCCCTTCATCCATAGTTCGCAGCATATCATGCGAGAAAAGGACAAATTGAGCTTCGCACGAGCGATGCTTTCTAAAACCATGCTGATTGGTGGGCATAAGTTACCCAGTCTCAAGAAAATTTGTTATATTCGAACTGAGAATATGTTCAAGGATTCTGCAGCAAACAGAGGTTAGGGGTACTGCTCTGTAATTTTGCGGGTTCGTTCTTTTACTCTTCTTATATATATGGGAGTCACCAGAGCCTTTTTTCCAGGCGCTTGGGACTTTGTGCTGAGCGTAAGATTCACGATAAATGCAAGCTAGGTAAGGGGCCAATGCGGTTGAGAACTCTTTGTACAATCGAACTGGGGTTCCATCCGGACCTGGTAATTTATTTACTTTCAAATATTTCAGCTGTTTCTCTACGCTAGGAATGCTTATTGCTATGTCGTCCATACGGGAGTCTGTCCGACGGTCAAATGGCGGTATGTTTGTACGATTCTCCTGTGTGAACGATTTTTTGAACGGGAAATTTAATACTTCAGCTTTTGTTTTGCTATCTGGTCTACACTGAGCTGAATGGAAGACTTAGACCCGCTTAGCGATTGTACGTAAGACCAGAATTTTCTCGGATTCTCTGTCAGATCTTTTGCTAAGGTGTTACGGTGGAAGTTGTTGTTGCTTCGCGTATAGATCTTTCCACAGATCCCCGAATCTCTACTAACCTTCGCTTGTCATCATTTGTGCATTCACTTTTGAACCGAGAGTGCAACAGCCTCTACGTCCTCAGCATCCTCCGAATTTCGTTATTAAACTATGGTGGGTCTTTTCCATCCACTTACTAGGCACATAACTGAACAGACATCGATTTGCAATCTGCTTAAACGTTGCTCGTAATTCCTCTACATCCATCTTACTGGAGCTAAGTGATGCCAGTTCACTGTCTAAGTGAGATAGTTATCAACTATTTATCTGCTCTATCTAGC
This sequence comes from Schistocerca serialis cubense, assembly GCF_023864345.2. NCBI lineage: Eukaryota > Metazoa > Arthropoda > Insecta > Orthoptera > Acrididae > Schistocerca > Schistocerca serialis. The sequence continues at coordinate 515,908,926 of NC_064640.1, forward strand.
ACAAACCGTCTTCTAGCCTTCTTGACTGATTTATTAACTTTCGTAATCCTAGTTGCAATAATGATATCATGATCGCTAATCCCCGTTTCTACACTGACATTGTCGATAAGGTCCGACCTATTTTTAGCTACAAGGTCTAAGATATTTCCATTGCGTATGGGCTGCCGAACTAGCTCCTTAAGACAGTTATCAGAAAACGCTTTCAAAAGTACTTCAAAAATGGCTCTGAGCACTATGGGACTTAACTTCTTTGGTCATCAGTCCCCTAGAACTTAGAACTTCTTAAACCTACCTAACCTAAGGACATCACACACATCCATGCCCGAGGCAGGATTCTAACCTGTGACCGTAGCGGTCGCGCGGTTCCAGACTGTAGCTCCTAGAACCGCTCGGCCACCAAAGCCGGCTAAAAGTACTTCGAATGATTGTCTGTCTGTACCCCCCGGCAATGAATCCATAGACATTCCAGTCTGTACTTGGTACATTGAAGTCTCCTCCAACTAGTATTGCATGATCTGGGTACTCACTCGCCATTGACATGCCGTGTCCTGAAGCACATTAGCTTGCGACGCATTCAGGTAGTTTGGAACTACTCGAAGTCTGTGCTGCATTGATGTTTATACATATAAATACGGCCTTTTCCTCGCATTTTGTTCAATTTTTCTTCATTGTTTTCTTTCGTACTGGTGCATACTGCGCTTTTAGAAGAATGAGTATTTTTCAAAGTAGTGTAACTAACCCGGAACCGCTAATGTGTTATGAGTAATGCCTGAACTGTGCTTTCTAAAAGATTTAATTAAATCAAACATTAGTTTTCTCTCACTGAAAATATTAAATGTGTGAATACTACAGATCTGGTGATGCGATTATTCTCACTGTTTTTTCTTGAAGTTTATGTCAAGCCACAGATTGTTATTATTATTATTATTATTATTATTATTATTATTATTTAATTAGGACAAAAATTAAACCCTCAGTCCGCCACATGGTTGGTACGTCATAAACAATTTGTCCAGATGGTTGCATCCGAAAATGTGTAAACATAGTTAACTATTGTACTAAGAAAAAGAGGACAATTTCCACATACTGGACTGCTGAAACAGATGTACTGCAGGTGTCTCAAATCACGCATCCACCTTAGATTTACTTTCATATCGCATGGTCAGTGACAAGATAACATGTTAAAATAAAGGAGATACATGATTAGTTTCGAATAGGGCTAGAAAAGATGCGCACGGAAGGCTATCACAAAATTACGACAGCAACGATTTCTTGAAAGAGTTTCATTCCGTAATTAGCTTACAGTTCTTGCGGCGACAAAAGAGCGTCTTTTAAGACAATATGGAGCCATTTTATCAGTTGATACCTTAATTTTCATTTTCATTTTCCTGGTAGTTGTTGAACGAGTGTCTCGTGAAAAACAAGTATTAAAACAGAGTTGTCTTGGCATTTTTAAATGTCTGAGCCTGGTTTCTATTAATCAAATCGACTTCTGCAGAGTTGAACAGGTCTCAGAAATACTCAAATGGTTTTATGTACTTAAAGGTTCCTTCAGATGATGGTGAAATACCTATTTTTCGGGCAAAAAGTTTATGTCCCGTCTTGCAAAATATTTCTATACATCTAAGGTATGATTTACTTGAGACATTGCTGAGACTGAGTATACAGTACAATCTGTAATTGGAGATTCCATTCATTTTTACTGTATAGTGAGCGAAGTTTCGTTTACAATTCATATAATTTGTTTGAAAAGTCAGGTGAAGTCGTGTGAAAAGATAGAATACACACATCAAAAAAAGTTTTGCGTCACCCCGGTTCCCGGAACTCCTGAAGACAGACGTTGACTGTGGATATTGTATCACAGACACAGTGCCTTTGACTGTTCGGAGATGTCACTAAACCCGCCCAAAGGTGTAAACAACCATGCATGAGCAGCGCCTATTAGACGAAGGGGGTCCGACAGCCGATCAGTTCCAGTCATACCAGGAAGGAGGTACACGGTTCGTGTTGTCTGTAGTTCAACCATGCCTAAACGGTCAATACTGCGGTTCGATCGCGTCTGCATTGTTACTTTGTGCCAGGAAGATCTCTCAAGAAGGGAAGTGTCCATGTGTCTGGGAGTGAACTAAAGCGATGTTGTTCGGACATGGAGGACATACAGAGAGACAGGAACTGATGATGACACGCCTCGCTCAGGCCGCTCAAGAGCTACTACTGCAGTGGATGACCGCTACCTACGGATTACGGCTCGGAGTAATCATGACAGCAACGCCACCATGCTGAATAATGGCCGGCGGGGTGGCCGAGCGGTTCTAGGGGCTACAGTCTGCGCGAACGGTACGGTCGCAGGTTCGAATCCTGCCTCGGGCATGGATGTGTGTGATGTCCTTAGGTTAGTTAGGTTTAAGTAGTTCTAAGTTCTAGGGGACTGATGACCTCAGAAGTTAAGTTCCATACTGCTCAGAGCCATTTGCACCATTTTTGAATAACGCTTTTCGTGCAGCCACAGGACGCCGTGTTGCGACTCAAACTGTGTGCAATAGGCTGCATGATGCGCAACTTCACTCCCGATGTCCATCGCGAGGTCCATCTTCGCAAGCGTGACACAATGCAGCGCGTCACAGATGGGCCCAACAACATGCCGAACGGACCTCTCAGGATTGGCATCACGTTCTCTTCACCGATGAGTGTCGCATATACCTTCAACCAACCAATCGTCGGAGACATGTTTGGAGGCACCCACTCTGGCTCAACGCCTTAGACACACTGTCCAGCGAGTGCAGCAAGGTGGAGGTTCCCTGATGTTTTGGGGTGGCATTATGTGGGGCCGACGCATGCCGCTGGTGGTCATAAAAGGCGCCATGACGGCTGTACGATACGTGAATGCCATCCTCCGACGGCTAGTGCAACCATAGCGGCAGCATAACGGCGAGGCATTCGTCTTCATGGACGACAATTCGCGCCCCATCGTGCATATCTTGTGAATGACTTCCTTCAGGATAACGACATCGCTCGACTAGAGTGGCCAGCATGTTCTCCACACACGAACCCTATCGAACATGCTTGGGCTAGATTGAAAGGGGCTGTTAATGGACGAAGTTACCCACCAACCACTCTGAGGGATCTACGCCGAATCGCCGTTGAGGAGTGGGACAACCTGGAACAACAGTGCCTTGATGAACTTGTGGATAGTATGCCACAACGAATACAGGTCTGCATCAATGCAAGAGGACATGCTACTGAGTATTAGAGGTACCGGTGTGTACAGCAGTCTGGACCACCACCTCTGAAAGTCTCACTGTATGGTGGCACAACATGCAATGTGTGGTTTTCATGAGCAATAAAAAGGGTGGAAATGATGTTTATGCTGATCTCTATTCCAATTTTCTGTACAGGTTCCGGAACTCTCTGAACCGAGGTGATGCAAGAAGTTTCTGATGTGTGTATTAAAAATCTCAGAATGAAGTGAAAATTTTTTTTGAAAGTTTTACATTTCTAGACAGGAAAGACACAAGCTGTTTTTCATGGAGAATGCCGCTGTGCTATTCACGTTCCTGCAGCACAATCTAGAGCAGGGAAGTGCATGAAATTAGTCACCAGGTACTGCCATTTACTGTTATCTTAAAATAGTTCAAAATGATATTTCGGTTTGCACAGTATTGAGGTGTTCTCCTTACTATAAGATTGTTAACCACACAAATACGAACATGGTAGTCAGCAGCTTCAATGCAATTATCGCAATAGCCACCAACAAATCAATTGCTATACTACTCGACCAAGATGATACTGCTCTTGACCTGCCGTGCCCGTCATCGGAAACGTGCTCTGACGTTACAGTAAACAAGTCCAGTAGTGACTAAGGAAAACGTATAGCTCTATGAATGCTTTCATGACACTTTTACATATACTACCAAGTGGTTCAGCGTGTCCTCCTGAAATGTCACTATAAAAACTCACGATAAGTCGATCGAAGCGCCCCCACTCTCAGGAGCAGTAATACTGCGGTCGACTAGAGGGCCCTACATACGTACCAACCAACCGACCGACAAACTGGACGTATGTAGACGTTTACGTTTTGACCGACAGACCGTCTGATGAACTTCCCTTGAAGGTATGTCAGGCGGTTAGAACCACACGACAGCCGAACCCCCCCCCCCCCCCCTTTCCACCACTCGCCCAACCATTTCGCCCAACATATTGTGCTATGTGTAGCGCTGTCGTACCGACAGTCAGATAGGAGTGCGTCTTGTGTCACTGTCAGCGGGATTCAATTCCATGCTACAGCATGCGAGTCCGACAAAACTGACAGTTTCTGACGACATTTAAGGACTAGAGATGTTTGTGGAACACGTCCAGCGAGGAATATAGCAATAGAGATGCAAAAAATTAAGTACTTCTCTAATTTTTAACGAATCTATAATATAATTACAGGACGTATATACAGCCACTTCGTTTGCACAAAACATTTGTCAATTGACCAGGGTTTCGATTGCACTAGGACAATCTTCATCAGAATAAAAAGTTACATGAAGTACATGTAATCAATCACATCACGGTTTAAAACGTCTGAGCAAAAATGCTCCCGTCAACCAGAAATGTCGTAGGAATAAAAACTAAAACGTTAAAGTATGACATGATTGTCAACCAGATAAAATACTCCATAGAATATAATGACAACCGCAAGGTCGCTTAGGACCAAGAGCGGCATATCACAGCCGCTACCGTCAGACTCCGACGGTAGCGGCTGTTATGTGTCTAGTGGAGGAAATAACGAACCTTATAAGAAATAAATGTAAGTGGCGCTTCTACCGGTTGTTGCTGTTGCAGGGCCGCTGTGAAGAGAAATGTAAACCTAAAAAAGATTTACGATTTCCGTTCAGCGTAATATTTTGGAATGGATTTAAAGGGATCCTCATCTGATGTATGGATTAACTATATTCCACACGAAATACATTTTATATTATTCAGCATTTATAAAATTAGGAATCATTTTCGACATAACTCCAATAACGTCTTTTTTATATTATGCGCATTGTACGGTGGTGATTCGCAATAAATTGGGTGTTACGGGAAAATAACCATCGGAAGTATTGTGCGTTTTCCGTAGGATATCTTCCATATGTTGGAAAATATGAGACTGTACTGAATATCAATCTTCAGAAAAAAATTACCGTTAATTGTAATGATTACTGGATTAAGTTTATTGAAAATATCGCGAAACAAAGACACAAACAATTCTGATAAATTCTACGAACAAGCTTCGTAGATCTAGCTAGGAATGTACAACTGTCTACATGTCGCTTCTATAGGGATTGCGAGGAGGAGATTAAATTAATTACAGCCTTTAAAGTCATTCTTCCGACGGTCAGTACGTGACTGGGACTGAAGTAGTTTCAAACTCAGATAGGAAGCTAAGGAATCGCGAACAAATATTAAAAGCAGTGCGTGTCTTCCCTGTAGTGGAGCTTGTCTAATGAATATTCAGTTGTATAGAGAAACAACAGTTCAAACGCTAATTTCATTGATTATTTAAAACTGTGAATGCAGTTTATCATTTTTCCCTTAATTCTACGTGTCAGCGCAGCTGTCAAGTTGCATTGCTGCTACCAGCGCATGGGGGTTCGCTTGCTCAAACTAAAGCAGACATTAGTATTCCAGAAGATTAGTGATGGTAAGACCCTTGGAGGAAGAGGAAGATTGACAAATGAAGCAATTGATAGATTGCAGAGGTATTGTGGGTGTGCAATCAGGCAAAATACAAGAAGCATTGAGCATATGAGGAGAACAGTATGGGCATTATTTTTTCATACTGCATCAACAAATGAGCACTCACAACATGCACTGTGCCCCCACAGATGATGACTCATGGCATAAGTACCAATCAGGAAAGGAATATGCCCACAAAAACAGTTTGCCAAATGCTGTTATTGATGTAATTAAGCCCATATTCAGAGATTTATCACAGCCAAGTTTATTGGAAAAGTATTTACATGGGAAAACACAAAATCCAAATGGAAGTGTAAATAATTTAATCTGGATTAGAATTTCCAAAAGAGTGCTCGTACAGATAAAAACATTGCATTTTGGAGTGTATGATGCAGTGGCAACGTACAGTGGAGGGAGCATTATCAAATGTGACGTGCTGAAACGTTTAGGTTTCCAATCATAGCACAACACTATTTCCACAATGCGCCTAATTGATGAAAAAGACTAAGAGGTGCAGGAAGAAGAAACAAAAGTCTACAACATGAAGCAAAAGGGAAGAAAAGGCAGTGAAAAGCAAACTAACACTGGAAAAAGAAGAGGATGCTGACAATCCGTTATATGGGGCAGAAATTTATTAAAAACTTTGGAAGCCATTTCCCGTAACTTTAAAATTTTCTTCTTTGAGCAACATTTTCTCAAAAACTGCTAACAGTATATCAATGAAATTTATACACAATATTGTTTACTTCTTATCCTTCAAAAAAATGGTTCAAATGGCTCTGAACACTATGGGACTTAACTTCTGAGGTCATCAGTCCCCTAGAACTTAGAACTACTTAAACCTAACTAACCTAAGGACATCACACACATCCATGCCCGAGGCAGGATTCCAACCTGCGACCGTAGCGGTCGCGCTGTTCCAGACTGTAGCACCTAGAACCGCTCTGCCACCCCGGCCGGCCTCTTTTCCTTCATTTCTGCAACAAATTGTTAAAAAAAATATTGTATAATTCAAGAGACATAGAAGAAAAGGGCAAAATTTTAGAAAAAAAATAAGCATCTGTTTAAAAAATTGTAAAACAAAAACCAATAAATGTTTCCTAACATGGCATTATAACTTTGTAGAAAAATATTCAATGAAGATGTAGTCCAAATTTCAGAGCAATATGTTTAATGGTTTTAGAAAAAATATTCTTTCTATTTGCTAAAATTAACATGGAGAAGATGGGTCGTTCCGGCTCCCCGTAAGCTGTTTCCAAAATTCCTTAAAATGATGGACAATATTTCTCCATTCCGCTTGAGCTGGAGTCTGATATTGTGAAAATTATTAATTATGAGTAAGTTGCACAGCAGCACAAAACAGTGAAAACACAGCATATTTTTGAGACAGATGTTTGGCTTTTCAGATGAACTTGTCACAGGAGCTATATTCATCAGTAAGCTCATGGGCTGCAACACCCACTTCAGAAAAAAAGAGACGTGGTCGAACTCTGAGAACATCCTGAACTAAAGAGGTAGGTATGGAGTCCCAGAACCTGCTGACTGAAGATTGTGTCAGTGATGCCAATGATTTTGATGAAATTGTAGTCTTGATATTCAGGCAGTTCCAGATGAACAAAAAGATGTAGCAAAAAAATTTCATTCACACTTTTTAAACACGGAGGAAACTGTGTTATGTGAATGTGTCAGGGCGTATATGCCTCAGGACAACTGGGGGATTCGCTAAAAATCCGGAAATTTTTTCATCCAGGAGAAAACCGGAAAAACTCGGTAATTATTCGGAATTTGAGGATTTTTTCATGGTTCTAATTTTCAGTTAATTTTTTTTAAATTTTGACTGGTGAGAACCGATACTCCGACAAAGAATATTACTGTATCCCGCTACTGCATACTAATACTGCAGCAATGAAGCATAAACGAGAGAAAAATACGATAATGAAACTTTAGTTGCAAAGAAAATGCGCCATTTACAACAAAACACCATGCGCACACAAGCGTGTGCCAACAGCAAAATGTGACCAAAGCCTTAGGATGAAGACTATGCAATGCTTCGTAACAACAAACTGCTTCCATTGAGCGTGACATCGCAACCGTTTACATAAGGTTCGTTTGAGCAGTTGCCAGCAGGCTCAAACGCTTGCGCAGTTCAGTCGCATATGAGCAATAAATACCCTCTTCTGCTTCTCTGGCTGCTTGAAGCCACATGCTAACCGGAAAAAATTTTCTGGCGCGCCCAAGCTGACAGATTCGCGCAGCGCAAAGCAATCTGAGTTGTACTAGGGAAGGGAGTTGTCTCCACGTGACCCATGTTTACGTTTAGTAATTTTGCTGTTTCCTCTTCGCGTAAAGCTCCCATGTCAAATGAAAACAAAACGGATTTCTGTGGCCGGGAGCTATCAAATGAATTAAAATACATTCACATAATTGCCGAAGGCTGAAATATATTATTAGTTTCAGTTATCTGATTTTGTTTCATTTCCATGTTTTTGGCAGTCAAGCATTCAACACCTGGCAGACTAATGAAGTTATTTTTGTCGGTTTGCTGAAGAAGTTTGGCTTTTATTAATCTTTCCTGGTGAGGCAGTCAATTTATTTGAGACGAAGCGTTTCATTCCACACTCTAGGCTAGTTCCTCCTGATTCCTGAATTTCAAGTTTCCATCTTCTGGAACGTATGGTGTTTTACCATAATACAGAACCAAACATCGGATAGTACAGTACTAGTACTTCAAGAAAATTTTCATCTCGAAAACCACACTGAAACATTTAATATCATGTGTGCCTTCATTGTGAATCTGGACATTCGTGCCGCGCGAGGTTAGCCGAGCGGTCTCAGGCGCTGCAGTCATGGACTGTCTGGCTGGTCCCGGCGGATGTTCGAGTCATCCCTCGGGCATGGGTGTGTGTGTGTTTCTCCTTAGGATAATTTAGGTTAAGTAGTGTGTAAGCTTAGTGACTGATGACCTTAGCAGTTAAGTCCCATAAGATTTCACACACATTTTAACTTTTTTTGGACATACTTCAAGCCGACTTACACAATTTAGTATGGTTTACGAACTTCTGATGCTCTTGGAGTATCCTCTGATGTCGTGTTTCTTTTATGCGTAATGTAAGACATCTTAATGCTTTATACTTACGAACATACGGGCTCCCTACGCTATCGTAGCTGCGCTAACGCAGTAACACCTGTCTTCTGCCACTCTGTGGCAACTGCTGAAACGAACCCATTTCCAAGACTCGAGAAAATATTGCGAATGGCGATTTGAAAAGCATTACTTTAAAACTAAATTTCCTTTTACGTTACGTATGAGAATGTGCGATGAATTACTTAGATCACAGGGCGATTGACTCTCATTTACAGTTTAACATTTTGAGGACCAGCCTTTTAGGAGAATTTCGAGTACAGAAGACCATCCCCCTGCAGGTCCGGGGGTTAGAATAGGCCCGAGGTATTCCTGCCTGTCGTAAGAGGTGACTAAAAGGAGTCTCACACGTTTCGGTCTTTATGTGATGGTTTCCTGTGGGGTTTTACCTTCATTTTTCAAAATTTTCTCTAATAGCGAGCCAAATATGGAAGGGCGCCTTACAAGGTGCATAGTGTCCATCATTTTTTTTTTTTTTTTTTTTTTTTTTTTGCAGTCTGACGTCGAGCTCCGCGCCAATTGAGAGCAGCGAGGTGTCCATTTCGTCCGGCGCATCTACTGGGGTCTGAGGGATAATCAGGTTGCCACCGGTGCCTTCATCTTGGCCTTCGAGGGTGACACATTATCCGAAAAGGTCAAGGTGATGGTTTACGGCTGTGACATAAAGCCGTATATCCCTCTCCCGATGCAGTGCTTTAAGTGCTGGAAGTTTGGGCATATGTCTTCCTGCTGTACTTCCAGCGTCACATGTTGGGATGTGGACATCCTTCGTATCCCAAACCCCTTGTGCCCCGTCTCACATCTGTGTCAACTGTGGAGAGCACCATTCGCCTTGCTCACCAGACTGCAGGATTCTCCAGAAAGAAAGGGAAATAATGGAATACAAGCACCTGGACTGACTGATCTACACTGAGGTTAAGAGAAAATATGAGAGGCTACATCCTGTGCATACGATGTCCAACTATGCCACCACTACGACAACGGTTCTTCCTTCTTCCGTTCCGCCCCATACAGTTGGCTCTAAGAGCCATCAGACTCCACCTATCCCCTAGATAGGGGCTCTTTCCCCCCCCCCCCCTCCATGTTGCTCCTGCACAACCTACTTCAGGAGTAACCCCCCCCCCCTCCTCCCGCAAACCATCACGGATTTCAGTCCCCACTTCTCAGCCAGAGAAGCGTAAGCCTCCTTCGGCTCCTGTCGCCAGGAAGGGATCCCTTGGATTGCTCCCTTCCCAGGTTCCTCTCAGTGGCAAAGCTGACACTCACCAGTGGCTGGAGCAACCACAGGGCTTCACAGTCCTCCTCAGTCCCTAAGACTGAATCAGTGAAGCCCTTCCAGCTGGACAAACCTAAGGAGCAGCGAGAGAAACCTAAAATGGAAAAGACTCCCAAGAACTAAGGCATTGCATTCACCATCCACACCACCACTACCTACGAGCACTATGTCTATGAGGAAGCTGTGGCTGTCAAGATAAGAACGGTGCAGGAAATAACTGTCTACAATGTATATCTTCCGCCAGATGGTGCAGTGTTCCTGAACGTATTGGCTGCACTGATTGGTCAACTCCCTACACCTTTCCTACTTTTGGGAGATTTTAACGCCCAAAACCCCTTGTGGGGTAGCGCAATGCCTATTGGCTGAGGTAGGGAGGTCGGTAATTTACTGTCACACCTCGACCACTGCCTCTTAAACACAGGGGTCCCCACACATTTGAGTGTGGCACATGGCACATATTCGGCCATTGATCTCTCAGTTTGCAGTTCTGGCCTTCCCCCATCCATCCAAGGGAGAGCACATGATGACCTGTGTGGAAGTGACCACTTCCCAATCTTCCTGTCAATCCCCCAGCGTCATGCGCACAGACGCCTACCCAGATGGGCTTTAAACAAGACAGACTTGGAAGCCTTCACCTCTACTGTCACCGCTGAATCTCCCCCACATTGTGTCATCGATGTTTTCATTAAGGAGGTCACTACAACGATTATGTCTGCAGCCGAAAACGCGATCCCTCGTTCTTTAGGGTGCCCCCACTGAAAGACAGTCCCTTGGTGATCTCCGGAAGTCGCTGAGGCAATTAATGAAAGTCGGCGAGCTCTACAGCGACATAAGCGGCACACTTCCCCAGAGTACCTAATAGCCTTTAAGCAGCTCTGTGCCTGCGTTCGTCAGCTTATAAAACGACGGAAACCCAAGTGGTGGGAGAGTTACGTATCCACCATTGGCTGCCATACGTCACCTTCCCAAGTCTGGACGAAGATCAGACGTCTTTTTAGGTACCAGACCGTAACAGGTGTCCCTGGCGTTACCATCGATGGTGTGTTATCTACCGACGCAAACGCGATTGCCGAGCACTTTACTGGGCACAATGCTCGCGCCTCTGTGTTAGAGAACTAACCCCAGCCTTTCGCACTCGCAAACGGCGGATGGAAGGGCAACTATTCTCGTTCACTCCATGCCTTAGTGAACGCTGTAACGCCGCATTTACAGAGTGGGAGCTCCTCAGCGCACTTGCACATTGCCCCGACACAGCTCCTGGACCAAATTGGATCCACGGTCAGATGATTAAACAACTCTCATCTGACTACAAGCGACATCTCCTCGTCATCTACAATAGGATCTGGTGCGATGGCGTCTTTCCATCGCAATGGCGGGAGAGCATCATGATTCTGGTGCTCAAACCCGGTAAAAATCCTCTTGATGTGGATAGCTCCCAGCCCATCAGCATCAGCAACTTTCTTTGTAAGAGGAACGTATGGTGTGTCTGCGGTTGGGTTTGGTCCTGGAGTTGCGTGGCCTGCTGGCTCCATGTCAGGGCAGCTTCCTCCAGGGTCGTTCTACCACTGATAATCTTGTGTCCCTCGAATCTGCCATCCAAACAGCCTTTTCCAGACGCCAACATCTAGTTGTCATTTTTTTTGACTTACTTAAAGCATACGATACGACCTGTCGACATCATATCCTTGCCGCATTGTATGAGTGGGGTCTCTGGGGCTTGCTCCAGATTTTTATCCAAAACTTCCAGTCGCTCGGTACTTTCTGTGTCCAAGTCGATGCCTCCCATAGTTCCTCCCATATTTGGGAGAACTGCGTTCCACAGGGCTTCGTATTGAGTTTATCTCTACTTTTACTGGCCATTAACGGTCTAGCAGCAGCTGTAGGGCCGTCAGTCTCACCTTCTCTTTATGCGGATGACTTCTGCATTTCGTACTGCATGTATCTCTACTTTTAGAGGCCATTAACGGTCTAGCAGCAGCTGTAGAGCCGTCAGTCTCACCTTCTCTTTATGCGGATGACTTCTGCTTTTCGTACTGCATGTATCTCTACTTTTAGTGGCCATTAACGGTCTAGCAGCAGCTGTAGAGCCGTCAGTCTCACCTTCTCTTTATGCGGATGACTTGTGCATTTCGTACTGCTCCTCCAGTACTAGTGTTGCTGAGCGGCGCCTACAGGAAGCCACTCACAAGGCGCAGTCATGGGCTGTAGCCCACAGCTTCCAGTTTTCAGCCGCAAAGTCGTGTGCATGCATTTCTGTTCATCCAGAACCATAACTTTACCGTAATGACGATCCACTCACTGTAGTGGAGACATAACGATTCTTAGGACTGGTTTTCGGTCCTCAGTTCACTTGGCTACCTCACCTTGGTCAGCGTAAGCGGAAGTGCTGGCAGCACCTCAATGCCCTCTGCTGCCTGAGCGACACCAACTGGGGCCAGATCGTTCTACGCTGCTCCAGCTCTACAGAGCCCTTGTTGAATCCCGCCTTGACTATGGGAATCTGGTTTACGGTTCAGCGGCGCCCTCAGCATTGCATTTACTCGACCCAGCGCACCACTGTGGCGAACGCCTAGCAATGGGAGCTTTTAGAATGAGTCCGGTGACCAGTGTCCTCATGGAGGCCAGAGTCCCTCCATTGGAGGTTAGACGTGCACAACTGCTTTCCAGTTACGTTGGACATGTTCGTAGTTCTCATGCGCATCTGAATTACCTTCTCCTATTTTCAACCACGGTTGTTCATCTACTGCATCGGCGGCCCAGGTCAGGGCTTACTATTGCGTTTCACGCCTGGTCCCTTCTGTCTGAACTGGAGTCCTTCCCGTTACCACCTCTCCTCGAGGTCCATTCACGTACACCTCCATGGTGTACACCTAGGCTACAGATTCCTTTCCACCTTTCTCATGGCCCTAAGGACTTCGTTAACTCTGTGGCTCTCCACTATAACTTCCTCTTGATTCTCGACATGTACCGGGGCCATGAAGTGGTTAACATCGATGGCTCGATGGCTGATGGTCACGTAGGCTTTGAGTATGTTCATGGGGGACGTACTGAACAGCACTCCTTGCCAGATGGCTGCAGTGTTTTCACTGCAGAGCTGGTGGCCATATCTCGTGCTCTTGAGTACATCCGCTCATGCCCTGGCGAGTCATTTATCCTGTATACTGACTTCTTGAGCAGCCTACAAGCTATCGACCAGTGCTACCCTTGCCATCCTTTGGTAGTGTGCATTCAGGAGTCCATCTACGCCCTGGAACGGTACTGTCGTTCAGTGGTGTTTGTGTGGATCCCAGGACATGTCGGAATCCCATCCAACGAAATTGCCGACAGGCTGGTCAAACAGGCTACGCGGCAACTGCTTCTGGAGGTGGGCATCTCTGAAACTTACCTGCATTCTGTCTTACGCCACAGGGTTTTTTAGTTTTGGGATATGGAATGGCATAACAGTACGCACAATAAGCTGTGTGACATTAAGGAGACTATGAATGCATGGAAGTCTTCCATGTGGTCCTCTCTCTGGGAATCAGTTGTCCTCTGCCAGCTCCGCATTGGCCATACATGGCTAACGCATGGTTACCTCCTCTGTCGTGAGGACCCACATCGGTGTCGCTGTGGCTCACAAATGATGGTCGTCCACCTCTTGCTGAACTGCCCACTTTTAGCTGCTCTGTGGTGGACTTTTAACTTTCCCAGCACTCTACCTTCTGTATTGGGCTATAATGCCTCATTAGCAGCTTTAGTTTTACATCTTTATTGTGAGGGTGGGTTTTATCATTTTATCTAAGTTTTAGCACATGCCCTTTGTCCCTCTGTGTCCTCCACCCTAGTGCTTTTAGGGTGGATGTTTTAATGTGTTGCAGAGTGGCTGGCTTCTCCTTTTTATTCTCATGGCCAGCCTGCCATGGTAATCTGCTCTCTTGTTTTGATCTCTTCTACATGTTTCTTCCGTCTCTCTGTGGTTTTCTTGTCCGATTTTGTCCATTTTAGTGTTTGTTGCCCTTCTGTCATTCTTCTGGTTTTCTCCTTTCTCCTAGCTGTGTTTTGTATGTCTCGATTATTTTACTCCCACCCTTGTGGAATTATTTTAATCGGAAAGAGGGACTGATGACCTAGTAGTTTGTTCCCCCCCCCCCCCTTTTAAACAAACAAACCAACCAACCAGAACACCAGACATTTATGTCATTATTTTAAATTTAACTGGCACATTTGTGTGATGTACACTCCTGGAAATGGAAAAAAGAACACATTGACACCGGTGTGTCAGACCCACCATACTTGTTCCGGACACTGCGAGAGGGCTGTACAAACAATGATCACACGCACGGCACAGCGGACACACCAGGAACCGCGGTGTTGGCCGTCGAATGGCGCTAGCTGCGCAGCATTTGTGCACCGCCGCCGTCAGTGTCAGCCAGTTTGCCGTGGCATACGGAGCTCCATCGCAGTCTTTAACACTGGTAGCATGCCGCGACAGCGTGGACGTGAGCCGTATGTGCAGTTGACGGACTTTGAGCGAGGGCGTATAGTGGGCATGCGGGAGGCCGGGTGGACGTACCGCCGAATTGCTCAACACGTGGGACGTGAGGTCTCCACAGTACATCGATGTTGTCGCCAGTGGTCGGCGGAAGGTGCACGTGCCCGTCGACCTGGGACCGGACCGCAGCGACGCACGGATGCACGCCAAGACCGTAGGATCCTACGCAGTGCCGTAGGGGACCACACCGCCACTTCCCAGCAAATTAGGGACACTGTTGCTCCTGGGGTATCGGCGAGGACCATTCGCAACCGTCTCCATGAAGCTGGGCTACAGTCCCGCACACCGTTAGGCCGTCTTCCGCTCACGCCCCAACATCGTGCAGCCCGCCTCCAGTGGTGTCGCGACAGGCGTGAATGGAGGGACGAATGGAGACGTGTCGTCTTCAGCGATGAGAGTCGCTTCTGCCTTGGTGCCAATGATGGTCGTATGCGTGTTTGGCGCCGTGCAGGTGAGCGCCACAATCAGGACTGCATACGACCGAGGCACACAGGGCCAACACCCGGCATCATGGTGTGGGGAGCGATCTCCTACACTGACCGTACACCACTGGTGATCGTCGAGGGGACACTGAATAGTGCACGGTACATCCAAACCGTCATCGAACCCATCATTCTACCATTCCTAGACCGGCAAGGGAACTTGCTGTTCCAACAGGACAATGCACGTCCGCATGTATCCCGTGCCACCCAATGTGCTCTAGAAGGTGTAAGTCAACTACCCTGGCCAGCAAGATCTCCGGATCTGTCCCCCATTGAGCATGTTTGGGACTGGATGAAGCGTCGTCTACGCGGTCTGCACGTCCAGCACGAACGCTGATCCAACTGAGGCGCCAGGTGGAAATGGCATGGCAAGCCGTTCCACAGGACTACATCCAGCATCTCTACGATCGTCTCCATGGGAGAAAACAGCCTGCATTGCTGCGAATGTTGGACATACACTGTACTAGTGCCGACATTGTGCATGCTCTGTTGCCTGTGTCTATGTGCCTGTGGGTCTGTCAGTGTGATCATGTGATGTATCTGACCCCAGGAATGTGTCAATAAAGTTTCCCCTTCCTGGGACAATGAATTCACGGTGTTCTTATTTCAATTTCCAGGAGTGTATCTTACAGTGTAGCACACGCAAAAAAAAAAGTTACATGTGAAAGCTTAGCTACTCTTGTAGCTTATTAATTTTCAAGATCAATATTATAAATGAAAGCATAGCTTTCCATGTAGTTACACTATGTAAATTAATTTAAACCAATAAGTTCTCCTATTTGTGTGTTCGCGCTTCTTCATGGTGATGTTGCTATTGGCTGACTACGTCACATGTCCTATGCTCTGAATATCTGCTGTCATTGGCTGGCGAGATCATGTGACATGCCCTTACAAAAGGGCAACGCAATCTTGGAATCAATGCTTCGTGAACTAACATGCTGTGTTTGGGGGAATTTGAATTTACACGTTCGTAATTACGAAAATATGCAACGTATCGAAAACGAAAATATGCACCGTACATGTTTTTGTCTTCCCCCTTCTGGGTTTCGTTTTCTAAAGTGGCGGCGCTAAGTTCTACGCCGATGATGTATATAGTGTAAACCATTCAAAGGATTCACAAGTTTTACAGCTCCGTGGGGAAGTATACTCTCACTTAACATGGAAAAAGTTTGTTTTCACCCAGGAAAAGTGTTTTTAGCCTGGAAATCTATGAAAAATTCGGGAATTATTTTCCTTGTTCACGTATTCACCCTGATTTGTACACCACATACAAATCCACATATGCATTTAGTACAAACTCCACCACAATTGCCGGCCGGTGTGGCCGAGCGGTTCTAGGTGCTTCAGTCTGGAACCGCGTGACCGCTACGGTCGCAGGTTCGAATCCTGCTTCGGGCATGGATGTGTGTGATGTCCTTAGGCTAGTTAGGTTTAAGTAGTTCTAAGTTCTAGGGGACTGATGACCTCAGATGTTAAGTCCCATAGGGCTCAGAGCCATTTGAACCATTTGGAACCACCACAATTTCTGCTGCCATACAACATGACACAATGTAGCTGCACTGCCATAGCAGAAGATACAGTGCAGCCACATATCAACTCTCACAACTAAAACTCTATGGAACAGTGTACGACAGAGGTACATATCAGCCATCAAGTGACAATCAGCAATGTTAACCCTTACTGAACTATTTTGCAATAGTAAAGTTGTTTTTCACTTTGAAAGAGAATTATTTTTCAGTAATAGTTTCCCCATATGAAACCTTGGTTTTTAATAAAATTTATTAATTTCATATTTCGCAGCTGAATGTTAAAATTGTGTGTACCATTCGGTTGCAAAAGGAATTCTGTATCTTTACGATAAAGCATAACTAAAGTAGCAACTGAGGAAAATTGGCTGTAAATATTGACAAATTCATTTGTTATTAGAATATAGTGTGGTCCACTTACTCTTAAGTATACTGGCAGCAGTGTGTCGAAGATGGTTAGCACATTTCAGGGTGACTTTCCTCAACAGCTGAGGTGAAATGGCACAGCTATATTTCAGAGCCTCATAACTTCTGCCTGTAGTTATTAATCATTATACTGCAATTAGTCTCTCTAAGGCAAGGATGGTAGCTCTCATATGCATTTCTTCTTTCTAAATTTTAGGTCATATTGGTTCCAGCAGTTCACAAAAACTCTTTATCATCCACATCTAAACTGTTTTCAAGGTCTGTAGGTCCTCAAACTTGGTTTTGCAACATATTTACATAGGATAACTCTGATTTATTTTGACCATTGTTTCATCCATAAACATCTATTCTGATTATCTTTATCTAAACATAACATAAATGCAAGAGCCACAAAACTTAAAATGAAAGTGTTTCATGGTGAATGCCTTGTGATTGTGATTGTGCACTGGTGCTCAGTCTGTCACACATATGAGCAACATATGTGATGTCTTAGACTTCGATGTATGACTAAGGTGTCATTAAGCATCAGTGCGCTTCTGTTGTTGGTGCACAAGAGAGCAGGTGCACCTATAATGCAGGGGAATGTGGCAAAACAGGAGAAAATAAAGTTGTAAGTTGCAGAACATTGCTTGATGGAACTGCACCAAGGTTCTGACACAGAGATCCAAATTCTAGGACTGTGAAATTAAGGAACCTGTTGAGATTCGCATAAGGGAACCACTGATAAATAGTGATAGGGGTAGTACTTAGCAAAGCATGGGACCCCACTATTAGAATCGTCAAGAGGAGGAATGAGATACTAGACAACAAACAGACTTTGAGGGCTGGCGGAGGAACAGTAGAGGTGCTGCCAGCATGCTCACCTGCGTGCAATCTTAGGACAGAACACTAGGTCAGGGGGAGCTATTGGTGTTGGGATGCTGGGCATGGATGGCTGATGGAGTGACCAATCAGAAGGAGAGGGGGAGGAGATAAAATCACAGCACCAGCCCTCCCCTCAGTCAGTTCATTAGTGTGCCTGATGATTGCAACATGGTCAATGGCGAAATGTTGTGCCCATTGAAAAGACATCTGGCAGTTAACCTGTGAACTACTTCAACATGAATTACACCAGGAGAACCTGAAGAATCTCAGAAACACTCTAATTCCATCTACTGTGTAGTATCTCTCTACCAACAGACATGCAGTGTTGGCACAGAGATTATATGTAGCTCCAGATGCTGTAAAAATTTTATCTATACATAACTTCTTCTGTATCTGGTATATAAATAAAATGTTCATTGTCAATCTTCTGCACAGATAAACTCAAACCAGGCTCGATAGATGCATCATATTTAGTGAAACACAAAATCTCTATCAACAGGTAGTTCACACAAAAATGTTCAAGCTCAAATTGCTTCAACATTGTTCAGTATTCTCAGCCAAAAATTCCTGAATCAGTGTTCATCAGTTGATTGAACATTTGACTACATGACAAGAAGTGTACTGTTCGAGGGTGTAACAAGGACTGGCCAATCTTTCATTATAGACAAAAGAAAATTTCATTAGCAATTATTGTTAATTACTTTACATGAATTATGTGAAAACTGCAGACATGTCTCAGAATAGTGATGGCCTTTGACACACAGTAAATAGTGGCTAGATGTATGTGGCACTATTCGATCCAGTAAAATACCATGTGTTACCCACATTGTTCAGAGATAAGGAACATAAAAATTGCATTTGCTCCTTTTGTTACATAGACATAGAACATATCGAACAATAAACACAATGTGCATGTAACACTTCTTTGAACAATACATTAAACAATCTGAGAATCATACCTTTTGTCAGATACAGTATGCTGATATTCATAAAATCTGGAATAGTACTGTTGTCAGGCAACTGGTCACATGGCATGTAAGGTCTGTCAAACAGTTAGCAATGTACACAGTCAGATGATACACTGTTGTGGTCGGTGAGCAGGTCGTCCAACTGGTCAGGCTATGAATGGGTGCCTAAAGACTGATACGCAAAAATTCTGTGATGTTAAATTTTTATAGTGCACATTCCCAAAGCATAAAAAATATACTAATTCCAAAACGTTTTATTGGTGGCAAAATATGCCTTTAAATGATGGGTTGTTTTATTATGTGCTCAATTGAAATTCACATTTGATTCTTCTGTGCAGGGGTGTAACAGCAAAATTTTAAGGGGCAACAGAGAGCCATAATTTGGCATAAATTTCTATTACTATTAACACCATAGAAAATAATAAAATAGAGAGATATTTACTAACACAAGTAGGTTGCCTTGACATAAAGCCAAACCAGGTTCCTTAATCACTTTCCATTAATGTCATTTAATTAGGAAGGTAGCTGACAGTTCTTGATTTTCACTCTCACTGACTGCAGATGTGTGTCATGTAGATAACTATAATAATGGAGCAATATCCATAAAGTAAACAATAGTAGTGATTGGTAGTAGCAAGTTGTAATAATGAATTGGAAAGTACTGCGTCAAAAGCAATGAAATGTGTAAAGATAGCCACTCATACATATAAACTGCCAAGTAGATGAAAGCCACATTGCCTGAAACCTTAGCAAATCCAAGATTCTTTCTTTTTCTTCTCACTGTAGATCACTCAGTGCTGTAGCTATGAGATAATGCCTTTACTCTTTCCATTCTTTATACACATCACAATAAACATACTGTGAATTTTTACAACTAAGTTTGTGTAACATTGTACATGACGTAGATAGACTTTTGAAAGTACACTACTGGCCATTAAAATTGCTACACCAAGAAGAAATGCAGATGATAAATGGGTATTCATTGGACAAATATATTATACTAGAACTGACATGTGATTACATTATTTTTTTTTTTTTTTTTGAGTCAAACAGAGCTTGGATGGCAGGTACAGGTACAGCTGCCCATGGAGCTTGAACATGATACCACAGTTCATCAAGAGTAGTGACTGGCGTATTGTGATAAGCCAGTTGTTCGGCCACCATTGGCCAGACGTTCTCAGTTGGTGAGAGACCTGGAGAACGTGCTGGCCAAGGCAGCAATCGAACATTTTCTGTATCCAGAAAGGCCCTTACACGACCTACAATATGCGGTCGTGCACTATCCTACTTAAATGTAGGGTTTCGCAGGGATCGAATGAAAGGTAGAGCCACGGGTCGTAACACATCTGAAATGTAACGTCCACTGTCCAAAGTGCCGTCAATGCGAACAAGAGGTGACCGAGACGTGTAACCAATGGCACCCCATACCATCAGGCCGGGTGATATGCCAGTTTGGTGATGATGAATACACGCTTCCAATGTGCATTCACTGCAATGTCACCAAACACAGATGCGACCATCATGATGTTGGCAACAGAACCTGGACTCATCCGAAAAAATGACGTTTTGCCATTCGTGCACCCAGGTTCGTCATTGAGTACACCATCGCAGGCACTCCTGTCTGTGATGCAGTGTCAAGTGTAACCACAGCCATGGTGTCCGAGCTGATAGTCCATGCTGCTGCAAACGTCATCGAACTGTTCGTGCAGATGGTTGTTGTCTTGCAAACGTCCCCATCTGTTGACTCAGGGATTGAGACGTGGCTGCACAATCCGTTACGGCCATGCGGATAAGATGCCTGCTATCTTGACTGCTAGCGGTATGAGGCCATTGGGATCCAGCACGGTGTTCCATATAACCCTCCTGATCCCACCAATTCCGTATTCTGCTAACAGTAATTGGCTCTTGACCAACACGAGCAGCAATGTCACGATACGATAAACCTCAATCGCGATAGGTTACAATCCGACCTTTATCAAAGTTGGAAATGTGATGTTATGCATTTCTCCTCCTTACATGAGGCATCACAACAACATTTCACCAGGCAACACCAGTCAACTGCCGGCCAGTGTGGCCGAGCGGTTCTAGGCACTTCAGTCAGGAACCGTGCAACCGCTACGGTCGCAGGTTCGAATCCTGCTTCGGGCATGGATGTGTGTAATGTCCTTAGGTTAGTTAGGTTTAAGTAGTTCTAAGTTCTAGGGGACTGATGACCTCAGATGTTAAGTCCCATAGTGCTCAGAGCCATTTTTTGAACCAGTCAACCGCTGTTTGTGTATGAGAAATTGGTTGGAAACTTTCCTCAAGTCAGCACAATGTAGGTGTCGCCACTGGCGCCAACCTTTTGTGAATGCTCTGAAAAGCTAATCATTTCCATATCACAGCATCTTCTTCCTCCTGGTTAAATTTCACATCTGTAGCACATCATCTTCGTGGTGTAGCAATTTTAATGGCCAGCAGTGTAATATTGCATGCTATAGGTACCCTATCCAACTTGTGCAAAACAATGTTGTATTCACCCGAAAAAGAAAATTGCTTCCATGAAAGTACAGGTATATAGGCACAGGCCTGAGAGACAGAGCCTATAAATGACTTGAAAATATATTTGTACAAAATTCCTTATAATCACCCCTATCTGAAATTATAGAATAAGAAAAACAGATGAGAAATCCACATTTAAAAGAAAAAATATGAGTTTCAGTATAGAGAACAAACATAGGCAAAACTAAATTCTGTCTTGCAAGCTCTTCAGAAATACAGTTCAATCCTTCCAGAACCAATGATTTAGAATCATGGTCCAAGAAAGACTGTCATGATGGTAGAGCGAAAGGCAGAATCCAAAATGAAAACACTGAAGTTTTCAATATCAAAGATGAATATTGTCAATTTCACTTTCTACCATCTATTTTTGTAAACAGTTAAAGAACCTTTTTCAGTTACTTGTATAGCCTAACAGGCAGTCTGCTGACTTGAATCACAAGGTGAAGCACACTGAGATTAGTTCCGACAACAGTTGATCTGGCATATCTACTAGTCTGACAGTGATTTCTGGCGGTTTTCTTCCCTAGTCTACACAGATATCAGGTTGACTCCTCATCTTAGTTTCAAGAACTAAATTTTAATAATAAAAATGCATGGGGAACTAAGGTTCTTCACACCACAGACAGCTGTCACTAGAGACTTTCCTCCATTCTAATAAATGGAACTTGTGGCAGCTGAAGTACATCCAGCCACAGAAGCAAAGAAAATAATCAAACTGTGCATTGATAGTTGTCTATTATTAGCAGACCTCCCCTGGGCCAGTATATACAGGGTGTCTCAGGAGGAATGGTTGGTAGTCAGGGATATGACAGGAACATATTTATGCCTTACAAGCTATGAATGCTGCTTCGGCAGAACAAACATTTAACAGTGTTGAATATGAGCAAATGCTCATACCTCTAAAGGTGTTCAATTCAGAGTCCATACAAAATAGACATTTTTGTTTCAAATGATTGTTGCTGTCATATACCTGAATATTGATCATTCCTACTGTGACACTCTGTGCATGAAGGAATACACCAGATGTGAAAAATCATCTTTCAAGATAGTATGTTGAGAATTGCACACTTTGGTCTGCCTCCTCTCTTTAATTTGGTGAGGTGTTAGTGTATGTTTCCTCTGCACCTTAACTACATAACCCAAATCATGTGATCTCTGCTCCTCATAAGATGCCTTGAGCCTGCACAAGTGACCAGTTAGATGAGCACAGGGGGGACACCTAGATTAGCAAGTGGAGAGGGGTTCCGTGGTGCAGTTATGATTCTGTCTTCCTGCTAACATCAAAATTCACAAATACAGTGGGCTCTACAGAGATATAACCTACATTGAGGTGATGCACAGTACTCCTCAGCTAAGAAAACCTATAAAAAACAAGCTGCACTCCACATGTCAACAATGTGCATAGATACAATAAGCTGCATGATGCCGTCGCAGCCAGGTAATTTTCCCAAATCTGCCTGTAGCTATTAAATAAGTCCTGGCATTGAATCATTTATTACATTTATATATAGTTTATTTACTACAAAGTGCAAACTCCATCCCAGCATACAATTCAAGGAATGGTGGAATGTGCAATGTAATAAAGTGCAGCTCCCCCACCCTCCCCGCCTTATCCCTTTCTCACACACACACCTGATATTTTCATACACATCATCCATGAATGATCATAAACTCCTACTGGTAAATCATATTACTCCAAAGAAATACCACTAGACACTTTCAACAAAAACACCTAGAGCTTCAGGCTGTGACCTCTCATCAAATGAGATTACCACAGCATCCTCCTTGACTTGAGCAAAACTTCTCCCTAGAGTTGCCAAATATCACAGTAGCCAAACAGATTCCTATTTAGAATCAAATCACCTAGTACCCTCAACTTAGGCCAATACCCATTCTGAAATCATTTCAGATGGAATTACAAATCACATTTTAAAAAACCAAATAAAAACAAATTAAATACTTCTATAACTGTCTAAAGAAGTCAAGTAAGTTTATATTTCCAAAATATCAAGGACTGGCTGCTTTACCATTAACATTTTTCCCCCCATATACACAATGGGATTAAAAGTATTCCGACACAATGGCTGAAAATGACTAACAAGTTTGTGGCACCCTCCAGCGATAATACTGGAATTCTGTTTGGTGTTGGCCCACCCTTAGCCTTGATGAACGCTTCCACTCTCGCAGACATACGTTCAATCAGGTGCTGGAAGGTTTCTTTGGGAATCGCAGCCCATTCTTCATGGAGTGCTTCACTGAGGAGAGGTATCGATGTCGCTCGGTGAGGCTTGGCAGGCCATACATTATGAACAGGTGTTCGATCATGTTGAAAGATGCAATCACCATCCCCAAATTGCTCTTCAGCAGTGGGAAGCAAGAAGGTGTTTAAAACATCAATATTAGCCTGTGCTGTTACAGTGCCATGCAAAACAACAAGGGGTACAAGTGCCCTCGATGAAAAATATGACCACACCATAACAACAACAGCATTTGAATTTTACTCTTGGCACTACAGGCGCTGGCAGATGACACTCAGCAGGCATTCTGCATACCCAAAGCCTGCCATCAGATCGCCATACTGTGTACTATGATTCGTCACTCCATACAACGTTTTTCCACTGTTCAGTTGTCCAATGTTTACACTCATTACACCAAGCGAGGCACCATTTGGCATTTACCGGCGTGATTTGTGGCTTATGAGAAGCCGCTCAACAATGTAATCCAAGTTTTCTCACCTTCTGTCTTACTGTCATAGTACTTGCAGTGGATCCTGATGCAGTTTGGGATTCCAGTGTGATGATCTGTATAGATGTCTGCCTATTACGCATTATGACCCTCTTCACCAGTCGGCAGTCTGTCAGCCAACAGACAAGGTCGGCCTGTACACTTCCATGCTGTATATGTCCATTCACATTTCCACTTCACTATCACGTTGGAAACAGTGGACCTAGAAATGTTTAGAATTGTAGGAATCAAGCATACTGACGTATGACACAAATGACATCCAATCACCTGACCACATTTGAAGTCCGTGAGTACCACGGAGCTCCACATGCTTCTCTCTCACAATGTCTAATGACTACTGAGGTCACTGATATGGAGTACCTCCCAATAGGTGGCAGCACAATGCACCTAATATGAAAAAAGTATGTTTGGGGAGTGTCGGGATACTTTTGATCACATAATGTATGTCACTTGCATCAAAGCTGCATAACAAGATTTCTGCATCACCTGACAGCTTCCCACATGTCAGTGTATACTGCTACACCACAGTGTTCAATGCATACCTAAACTTCCAAAATTCTTGTCGTGAAAAAGCAGGTAGAGAGATAAATTTAATATGTGCTCAGTGTCCTTATGAAGATGTTGTGTCTATTACTGAGTGTGCCAAATACAGGCATCTGCAGGTTATGGCAGATGCCATAGTCAACTATATTCATTGTCACTATTCATAATGCCTCTTCAGTTTCTTTCATTGCCCACCTAAAGTGGAGAATTCTGCTAGACAGACTAATGGCTGGCAGCTGAGATAACTGTTTATGGCATCGTTTCATAGTTTATGGGACCTCTAATTTCGAGGTAGGTGAATAGATGTACACTTTAAGGAGATCAATTTTTTTTTAACAGCCATAATGTGCTATGAATAAGAGCACCATAGAATTCATCATCACAGATTAATCACACAAAACACATACAAGCAGCCACTTAGTTAGCAGGGGATATGTGGCATCCATAATCAAACCTGTATAAATAGTTGATCATTTACCTCCAATAGGGCCCCCTAACCTAGTCACAAAAAATACATTGTTGTCGGACCCACTGAAAATATCTAAAAAGTTTTCCCTATTTAAAGAAATATATAGCATATGTCTGGGCAACTTTTAGAGCATCATGTAAATATTTGAAATAAGTCAGTCAAGGATTTTTGGAGAGTTTTGATAACATTAAACTCTGACTATATATAGTTGTATAGTTGTAGCAAATTCAGAAAATAAGTTAAACATGTAGCCCAAAGCTAAGACCATTGTGCAACAAGAGTGGTACATTGTCAGAAGAGAGTATGTGTGCCAGATTTCCTTCAGACATTGTTCTACAGTATTGTTCGATCTTGTTACTCACTCAACATGACGCATAAGTACAATAATACTACTAGACAAGCTGGGTATAAGGGACAGTAAGTCATGGAAACATATTATGAAAGATCTTCAGGAGCTGAACAGTTCATTTATTGGAACATTAATCAGTCACAGAAACTTAAAAAAATGTGTCTGAACAAAGGAACCTCAGGCCAGTTCATACACTAGTAAATTCCTTAAATTCCCATTATCCATGGATAGGATCAATTAACATAGTCCCTATGGATGACATGAAAGGGTATTGTTAATATTCAGACCAATGACCTCAGCAGTTTGGTCCCATACTCATGACCACAAATTTCCAATTTTGTTAATATTCTTCCAGTACAGCAAATGTGACTAATTTACTACAGGGACTGGAGAACTATGGAAACCACAAATAACTCGACTTCTACAGGTAACATGAGGATATCTAATGTATAAGAAATGAACAAGATAAAATACAACGATCAACCAGAACATTACAACCACCTACTAAATAGCCAGTATCTCCAACTTCGACATGGATAACAGCAGCAACATGAGACATGGAAGTAGTGAGGCCCTGGTAGGTTGCTGGAGGTAGATGGCACCACATCTGCACAGTCACCTAATTCCCATAAATTCTGGGAAAGGGGCAATGAGCTCTGACACCATGGATAATCACATCCCAGATGAGGTCAATCAAGCTCAGATCTGGTGAGTTAGGGGGCTAGCACATCAGTTCAAACTATCCACTGTGTTTTCCAAATGACTCACACACACTCCTGGCTTTTGGCACATTATTTTGCAGAAAAATGTCACTACCATCAAGAAACATTATTGTTATGATGGGATGTACATGGTCTGCAACCAGTGTTTGGTACTCCTTGGCCATCATGGTGCCTTGCAAGATCTCCACTGGACCCACGGATGTCCATGTGAATGTTCCCCAGACCCTAATGGAACTTCTGTCAGCTTGCCTCTGTCCTCCAGTACAAGTGTCGAGGAACTGTTCTCCTCAAAGACTATGGATTCACACATTCTCAGCATCGTGAAGAAGAAGGTATTGGGATTCATCAGACCATGCACAGCTCCGTCACTGCATCAACATCTGGTGCTGATGGTTATGTGCCCATTTCAGTCTTAGTTGCCAGTGTCATTGTATTAACAGTGGCACATGCATCGGTCATTTGTTGCAGCTGCCCATCGTTACACATGATCAGTGTACTGTGTGTCCAGAAACCTTGTACTTTTCCCAGCATTAAAGTCTGTTGTTAGTTCCACCACAGTCTGCCACATGTCCTGTTTTACCAGTCTGCTCAGACAATGATGCTGGACATCTGCAATGAGCGGCGAGCAACCAATGCCAAAACATCTGAACATCATTGAAGCTTGCTTCCACCACGTGTTGAAGACACTCACCACAGCACTCCTCAAACACTTGTCAAGTCAAGTAGCTTCCAGAATGCTCATGCCGAGCCTCAAGACCATCACAATCTGCCCTCAGTCTAACTCAGATAGATTGCAAACCTTCCCCATTCTACACACAGCAGCACACTCACTGATACCACATGCACTATGTATGTGTAAGACTAGCAGTCACTCTTTGCTACTGCCAGGACAGGTTTATATTGATATTAGGTTAGTGGTGATAATGTTCTGGCTCATCAGTGTTTATTCTGTTTCTGAACTGCGAATGTAGTGACTAATCTAGCACAATAACCAAATCCATTGCAATGCACAGTAATGAACCTGTTGTCCATAACTAAAACAAATGTAACAACATTCATGTTTTGACTCTAACATTGACATGCGTGGAGCTGCAGTGAGTTAGTTAGTTCACAAGGTGTTTGGATCACACTGCACTTGCTGCATCATAAAAGACTCTGTGAAGTAGATACTCCACACTCAGAAACATCATGCTGGGAAACTGCTGAATTATTCATGCCCCAAAATATCATGTCATTCCAATGGCAATTAGGTCCCCTTAAGCATCAAAGGAAGACTGCAAAACAGTTCGCTTAACAGACACACAAAATTGCCTCATCTTTGAAATCTTTGTAAAATGCATGCCCCTCTTGTAGAGCTATGGCAAGTAGTTAATAGCAGTGGGTTTGGTTATTATGCTAGATTTGTTGCAACATGTATATCTGATATAAATTTATAACTTGAACTTGTAAAAATTATTTAATTGCTGTGCCCATCGTGTGAACAGCTTGGGATCAATGGGGGATGTTTCAGGAGTTGGAGGCACTTCCTGTAGCATGCTTTTTGGGTAATAGCCAGGTACTGCAGGAATGGGTGTGTGGCAGAGAGAACTCTTGTTCTACGATTCTTACAGCTTGTGATGTGGTTTTTCCTGGGTGATACATTATCTGCTGTTAAGTGTGATCATCTGTTAGGACAGACGTGTGGTAAGCATTATCACATAGTAGTGCATTGCCACAATGTTATAGATAACAAGTGCATCATTGTGTGGAAGTGAAATGGCATGGGAAATGAAAATGTACTTGGAGGTTTAAGACCAAGGAACTGTAAGATTCTTGTGGGCAAAATGACTAAATTGCACACATAAACCACAAAATTCTGTATATATTAATATATGTGGACCATATGTAATGTTGTCAAGCCATAGTGAAATGGTGCCAACAGGCTACACAGATGTGGTGATGCTGACTGGGGAGAAGGGGAGACCTTGCGACATGTGATATCCATATTTTTGGCAAGTTGAAATAACATCTGGGGGAAGAGGGTTTACAATGGAATTGACACAGCGATTTTCAAATGGTTGCATGACCAAGGAGGGGATTTCTATTGTCAACATACTGCATGATTGGTAGAATGTTCGAGCAATTTATTTCAGACACATGAACAAAATGTCAGAAAATGGTGTGATTGTTTGCGTGCGTGCGTGTGTGTGTGTGTGTGTGTGTGTGTGTGTGTGTGTGTGTGTGTGTGTGTGTTTCGATTTGAAGTGTAGTGCAGCATTTAATAAAGAGCATGTGGCCCATCATAAGAATGTTTAACCTACTATCATGATGTCCATTTTTAATAATCAACTGCTATTGTGTAAAGAGCTAAGAATCAGAACTTTTTTGTTCCTAACAGTTGAAGTCCTCATACTGAACTGGGAGTTGCAAAAGATTAAAAATTGATGCTCTGATGTTCATGGACATTAGCTGTTCAAGTAGCAAAAAGGTTAAAATATATTTGAAGAGTAATGCATATGAAGTCTCTTATCATAAGAGTGCAGTATTGGGTTACATCAACTTATCAGCACATTTTCTTGGGAAATGCCGTCATTTAGTACTGGTACTATGGAATGGGATTCTTATCAGATGGTAGCAGATGTATTACTGAAACAAATCTTGCAGTTACACATTCAAGTCAGCAGTAACAGTATTTGAAATTTTTGAGAACCAACTGGCCCAAAGCTTTTAACTCAATCAACTTGGATAAGTGACCTCAAGGCTGCTAGATTCACAGAGATGTTAAGAAAGGAATGTGTGAGGTACTTTAAATTTTTATTTTTTTTTCATTTATTATTTATTTTTTTATTTAAAAATGTGAAGGGCATAAGGTTCAATATCAGAGTAGTTGTTGACTAGTAAACCAGGTGAGTATGTCATTAATGGATATCATACTGTCACAAGAGGTGCCAGAACTGCATACATTTTAAAATTATGTATTGCAATAATCTTAAATGCAATTAGTCACACTTAGTAACTAGTTCCAATCTCATTAAATGATCATCTTCATATAAAAGGGATTCTGACCCATATTTTCTGCTTATGTACATTAGGGATGGTCTACCCATGGTCACACTGTGACTCAGCCATTCTGCCAGCAACTGTGATGGGCTGCTAAGACAGTCTTTTACTAAGTGCCAGTGTAGCAAATTGTTTTACTCCTGTTATGTTCTTATGAGAAATGAATTTAAAGTGTGACTAACTACAGATCAGTCACTAAATTAACATTTTTAAACATGTTTCTAGAAAAAAAATTTCCACATTTTTTCATTTCAGTTACTTGGCTTTTGCATCAACAACTTTGTCCTGTACCACATGGCATGGACACTAGTAAAGTTGTTTTCCTCTTCTATTTTGACTCTATTCTAAGATATGGAACAATCTTTTGAGGAAATGGAAGTAGTGTGGATAGGATATTCTTACTTCAAAAAACCAGTACTAGAAATGCCCTTAATGCCAACGTTTATTCAGGGATCTAAATATTTTAAGTATTCCACGTGTTTACAATTATACCCTGTTTATCTATTTAAGTGTCAGTCCAGAATTAGTTATAGAAAACCATATTCACTGTATGTATGACACAACAAAACAAAGATAATGTCATGTTGCGATCTTGTAGATCAAAACTCTACTCCCAGACCCCTCAATAGATGACTATGAGACTTAATTGTAAATTAATATTGAAAGATTTTCACAGTATAAAATTCCACATAATCTTAGTTCAAAAATGTTATTTTTCAGTCATCCTGTTTGTTGCTGAGAAGTTTATTATTATGAAAGCAGCAATTTCTAATCAGCAAGATTTATGTTTTCATTTCATCTTAAAAACACAAGTTACATTATGTTTACTTATATTTAGGATAAATTAACAATGTCTTACCCAATGGGACATTGTCGTGTAATACAGTTTATTAGCAATTTTCGTAGTTAAGTTGACCTCCTTTTTATGGGGGAAGTGGGATTGTTTTAAGGTGCAAAAACAACTGATGACATAAGTGCCCATATTATAACCTTAGAGCATTTATAAGCAAAGGAAGTTACCAGTGACTAAACATTAAGCCTAATCAACAGAAGGAAGGAGAACTAGATACAAGGACTTTCCCTTGGAGAAAGGTCCGCAAAATACACCATAGAGACAGTGGAGGTCCTGCAAAAAATATTACATATCCTTCGTTAAGTGATCTTTCCATACCTACATAAAATGGAAACAAGTGACAATAATACAAGAGATCTCACAGTATTCTACTGTATAATTAAACACATACACGATCATTCCACCACAAGATTAAAATACCTGGCAAGTGAGAGGCATCTACAACAGTTCCTATACGCTGAGATTACAAAAGTCATGGGATACTTCCTAATATCATGTTGGATCTCCTGTTGCCTATTGTAGTGCACCAACTCAACAAGGCATGGACTCAACAAGTCACTGGAAGTCCACTGCAGAAATTGTGAGCCATATTGCCCCTATAATAGTACACATTGCTAAAGTGTTGTTGGTGCCATGAATGAGAAGTGAACGGCTTACTGTATGATCGTTAGTTCCGGGGTGTTGTGTGACGGTTGTTACAGTTTCTTGCATGTTGGCGAATGTATCAGCATGTAAATTGGGGAAATAAACAAGGCTCATTGGTTGTGTAATATTTGCTGTAGAGATAGTTATATAGTGGAACAGGAAGAGAAAATTGGTGCCCTTTAGGCGGAACTAGATAAAGAGCTGGAAAGGTTAAGCGGCAGAAGGGAAAAGAGGGGTGGAAAGTGACAACAGGTTTTAGAAAAAATAGGAATAGGACTATCTCAGATAGTGTTGTTGTGAATGTTGAAAACAGGTATGATCTGTTGTCACAGTTGGAAACTGATGAGACACAAGTAGATAGATGTAGACATAGGCGGGACACAACAAACTGTGAGAAAGTGTTTGAAAAGTAAGTCAATAAAACTTGTGAAGAAGAAAGTTTTGTTGTCAGGTAGTTCACATTGTAGAGGTGTTGGCCAACTGTTGCAGGATAAACTAGGGTCAGGTTACAGGGTCACAGTTATTTTTTTTTTTTAACCTAGTGCAAGTCTGCACCAGGTGATTGAGGATGTAGGCTAACTTTGCAAAGACTTCACAAAGGAAGACACTGTTGTAATAGTGGGTGGGGTGGGCAACAGCATAGACAGGAACCCTAATTATTCAATTAAAAGTGACCTGATAAGATACTTTCAGCAATGAGACATACTGGTGTTATGCTCGTGTCTGTTCTGAAGCATCATGACCAGTCTCATTTAAACTCTTCTATTAGGAGAGTCAATTTAGAGGTGGGACAGCTGCTTGGATCAGGTATGGGGTCTCATGTCAGAGTGGTTCTTGTTGACCCTCAATGGGTGGGACTATACTAGGCCTGGGATTCACCTCAACAGGCAAGGGAAGGAAAAACTGTCTGGGCTGATAGCAAATAACTTAATGGAGGGGGGCCTCTACCACAAGCGGTAAAGTACCAGTGGTTACAAGTGAAAGAGCAGCAGTTTTTTTAGGATAGTGAGGGCAGAAGCAAAAGATGGTCAGAGACAGGTTGAAAATGACATTCAAATTGATAAAACAGGCTGCCTGAAAGCAAATATTGAAGAACACAGTTCATGCAGACAACGTCTGATTGAAACTACAGATAATCAAAAATTGACAAGAAAATTATCTTCATCATATTTTCACTGACATTAGTAAATGGTAAAAAGCTAATTCACTGCCATTAAACTTTCAAACGACCCAGTATATGCAGTTCAGAAACTGTAAGAAATTTCCTTACAACATCTGTATAACATATGAAGACATGCAATTCAAAGAGTTTGACAGTATTAAATTTCTGGGATCACAACTCGATAATAAATTCAGTTATTAAGGGCATACCACAGAATTATTGAAGTACCTGAACAAGTCTGTATCTGCAGTGAGAATGATGTCAGACGTAGGAGAGATAAATATAGAAAAACTTGGATACTTTGCTTACTTTCATTCTAGTACGTCATACGGGATCATTTTCTGGGGTAACTCATCAAACCGAGAAAAAGTTTCTAGTGTGCAAAAGCAGTTACAACAATCATTTGTGGTGTAAATTCAAGAACATCATGTAGAAACCTATTCAGGAACTTTGTATTCTAACCACTACTTCTCAGTATGTTCATTCCTTAATGAAATTTGTTGCAAGTAATATATCTCTATTTCCAACCAATAGCTCAATACATAGTATCAATACTAGGAATAAGAACAATCTACATAAACACCTAAAATCATGTACCTTGGTCCAAAAAGGGGTCCAATATTCAGAAACACACATTTTCAATACATTGTTAGCAACCATTAAAAACTTGGTTTCAGATAAAGCATGGTTTAAACAGAGATTGAAAGGCTTTTTGATAGGCAACTCCTTCTACACTATAGATGAATATCTTAATAGGTACTGTTAGACCAGCTTAAGTATAAGTTTCTGTTAGAGTTTGGTTTTGACACCACAACAGTTAAGATCAGGTATTTTGTATATGATAAATTTATTAAAAGAGCATAACAATGTTTCATTCTGGCAGCATATTAATTCTATAAATATTAGCAGTTCCAGTTTACTGTAATGTAATCACCCATTTTGAAAATATCCTGACAAATTACCGGGGTAGTAACTATTATATTCAAATGTTTTATGTTATACTTTTTGACATGTTCCACACTTATGAGAATCATCTCCATTTTTGGTCTATGGAACTAAAACTGAATCTAATCTAATCTTTATGCATGAACTGATCTCTCAGTTATGTTCAATAAACATTCAATGTGATTCATGTCAGGTAATTTGGATGGCCAAATCATTCACTTGAACTTTTCAGAATATTCTTCAAACCAGTTGTGAACAATTTTGGCCTGTTGACAGGTGCATTGTCATCCATAAGAATTACATCATTGTTTCAAACCATGAATGGTTACAAATAGTTTCTAGGTAGCTAAACATGACCATTTATGGCCAATGATCAGTTTGGTTCGAACAGATGAATCAGTTCATTTCATCTGAACACAACCCACACCATCACGTAGCAACCACCAGCCTGCAGAATACCTTGTTGACAACCTGGATCCGTGGATTCATGGAGTCAAAACCACACACTAATTCTACCACCAGCTCTTACCAGCTGCAATCAGGACTCATCTTGGCAGGCCATGGTTTTGGGGTCCAACTCATATGGACAAGAGCCCAGGAGAGGTACTGCAACCGATGTTGTGCTGTTAGTAAAGGCACTCACATAAGTCACCTGCTATTATGGCTCATTAACCACTGTACCTGATGGGATACCAGTTTAATTTTACACAGAGTATGTGAAGGAACTTGCCCCCCTTCTTGCAGCAGTGTACTGTAGGTCTCTAGAAGAGCGTAGCATTCCAAAAGATTGGAAAAGGACACAGGTCATACCTGTTATCAAGAAGGGACGTCGAACAGATGTGCAGGACTATAGATCTATATCTCTAACGTCCATCAGTTGTAGAATTTTGGAACACATATTATGTTCGAGTATAATGACTTTTCTGGAGACTAGAAATCTACTCTGTAGGAATCAGCATGGGTTTCTGAAAAGATGATCGTGTGAAACCCAGCTCATGCTATTCATCCATGAGACTCAGAGGGCCATAGACACAGGTTCCCAGGTAGAGACCATGTTTTTTGACTTCCACAAGGCGTTTGATACAGTTCCCTACAGCCATTTAATGAAAAAAGTAAATGCATATGGACTATCAGACCAACTGTGTGATCGGATTGAAGGGTTCCTAGATAACAGAACGCAGCATGTCATTCTCAATAGAGAGAAGTCTTTCGAGGTAAAAGTGATTTCAGGTGTGCTGCAGGGGAGTGTCGTAGGACCGTTGCTATTCACAATATATATAAATGACCTTGTGGATAACATCAGAAGTTCACTGAGGCTTTTTGCAAATGATGCTGTAGCATATCGAGAGTTTGTAACAATGGAAAATTGTACTGAAATGCAGGAGGATCTGCAATGAATTGACGCATGGTGCAGGGAATGGCAATTGAATCTCTATGTAGACAAATGTAATGTGCTGCGAATACATAGAAAGAAAGATACTTTATCATTTAGCTACAATATAGCAAGTCCACAACTGGTAACAGTTAATTCCATAAATTATCTGGGAGTAGGCATTAGGAGTGATTTAAAATGGAATGACCATATAAAATTAATCATCAGGAAAGTAGATGCCAGACTGAGATTCATTGGAAGAATCCTAAGGAAATGCAGTCCGAAAACAAAGGAAGTAGGTTACAGTACACTTGTTCGCCCACTGCTTGAATATTGCTCACTGGCGTGGGATCCATACCAGATAGGGTTGATAGAAGAGATTGAGAAGATCCAACAGAGAGCAGTGTGCTTTGTTACAGAATCATTTAGTAATCCCAAAAGCCTTATGGAGATAATAGATAAACTCCAGTGGAAGACTCTGCAGGAGAGACGCTCAGTAGCTCGGTACGGGCTTTTGTTGAAGTTTCGAGAACATACCTTCACCGAGGAGTCAAGCAGTATATTGCTCCCTCCTAAGTATATCTCATGAAGAGGCCATGAGGATAAAATCAGAGAGATTATAGCCCACACAGAGTCATACCGACACTCTTTCTTTCCACGAACAATGCAAGACTGGAATAGAAGAGAGAACCAATAGAGGTACTAATAGTACCCTCTGCCACACACCGTCAGGTGGCTTGCGGAGTATAGATGTAGATGTAGATGTTGAATTTTGGAACACTTTCCTAATTGATACATTTTTCATACATCCCAAATTGATTTCTGTGGTTATATCACCCAGTGTTATTTATTTGTTAGCACTGACAACTCTGTGCAAATGCTGCTGCTCTCTGGCATTAAGTGAAGGCCATCGGCCACTGCATTGTCCATGGTGAGAGGTAATGCCTGGCATTTGATATTCTCATCACACTCTTTACACTGTGGGTGATGGGTTATTAAAAACTCCAATGATTTGCAAAATGGAATGTGTCATGCATCCAGCTGCAACTACCAATCTGTGTTCAAAATTTGTTAATTCCCATCATGTGCCCATAATCGCATTGGAAACATTTTTACATGAATCACCTGAGTACAAATGACAGCTCAACCAATGTTCTGCCCTTTTATATCTTGCATACATGATACTACCACCATTCTGTATATGTGCATATAGCTACTCCATGATGTTCGTCACTTCAGTATATAGTCATCACACCAAGATGTGTGGATTCAGGAAGGGGAGAGAGCATAATAGTAATGGCTACAGTCGTTAAGTTACCACTCACTTCTTTCTGTTCCAGTTTGCATGTTTCTACATAAAGAATTTTAAGTTAAATGGTAAGGACATACTTTTTGAAAAATTTAAACCAAAAAACTTTTTTGGAACTAATATTGACAAACACAGAACAAATTACAGTAGAGCATCGATTATCTGAAGTAATTGGGGGACATGGGTGTTTGGAAAACTGGTTTGTTCGGATAATCGAACTGTACATGTTTATTTGCCAAAAAGAAGTACTGTACAGTAAATTTATTCATAAAAACAGGCATCTCTTTTAGTATTACAAAGTAACATACAAAGGCAACTTCAGTGAGAATATATAGTAATAATCTCATACTTGTCCCTCATAGAAAGGACAACAAGTTTACATTTAAGCATTTTGTATCGTCAAGTTCACTTCTTCACACAGCAGCACACAAGTGGTCGTAACAGAGAACAGAAGGTGACTGTTTGCACCATGAGAAGCTCTTCCTGGGGGCACGCAATCCTTCAAACTGTGCGGAGTGGCACACCTCAACTCTAAGCTGGCATAGCTGTTGCTGTGAACAGCTTTGATACTGCCACTACTTCTACTGCCAGTGCCAAGCCGACAGAAGTGTGCTGATTGTTGAGACACAGCGACTGGCGTCTTGGCCGGTCAGCAGCGCCTTGTGAAGGCCCCATTAGAAACAATGTTCCACCAGTAGTGGCCCAGTACGGCGACTGCTGTGGGAAACTTGGTTTGGGAGTGAGGGGGATGATGGACGGTAGGGTGGGAGAGTAACAGGTGCAAGCAAGTACACAGTTTGGTTAAGTGGTCGCTCGGTTGACCGACGTTCGGATAATCAATGCTCTACTCTACTACCTTACTTGGGTGTTGTAAAGTATCATTATGTTCCAGTGCTTTGTTCTACATACTTTGCTTTTCTAGATATATGCTTATATCAAAGATGTTGAACTGGAGTGTGTAGGGACAGCTTTTTTATTCTTTTTTCATGTGTGTATTCCTGCACAATAATTCAATTCTGTACTGCATTGTTGTTACCCCTACATCAGGTGTAAAGGGAAAAGTATTTATTCAGCATTGTTTTCCCTACCTAAACACATGGTAAGTTGTACAAAGACATAATTTAGCTTTCAAAAAACAATTGAAATTTTTGGTAATAGTGTGGTAGTTCAAAGGAATGTTTGCTTATTACATAATGAGATGCCTATAAAACAATTTTACATTCTGCAGGTGAGTGAATGTATTTTAAAGCCATTCACTGAACATGCTGGTTACCCATCTCAGAAGTGCCAGAGAACAGTCTTCTTGTGACCATATATTCTCATGACCACCATTTCCAGCAATCACATACAGTTACAACATTATTGCAATGTATTTCTGCAATATTGTAGAAGGAACATCCAACTTCTCGTGGCCTTATTACGCAACATCATTCAGACTCAGTGAGATGTTAATAATGTTCATCATTGTCACCATGAGGGCATTCTTGGCTAAGATCAGCTAACCACATCCAATCTCAAAGGTGCATGAATGCTCATGATCATTACAGCATGTATTTAAGGTAAACTTGATTTGCTTTATCATACTGGTGCTACTAGTGCCACTCTAATGCGACTGAGTAGACATCATCTTTTAGATGCAGAAGTACACTTACCAGCCTTCATTTAAGTTGCAAAACTCCCTCTTGGTGTTGCAATTTTTTCTCTGTCAGTGTATTTTCCACAGAACACCATTGTGAAACAGTATGAAATGGCTTCCTGAAGTCAATAATCATGGCACCAATCTGAGTGCAGCTGCCTGCAGTACTATGGATTATGGAGTAACAGAGCGAGCAAAGTTTTGCAAGATCTCTGTTTGTGGTATCCACATTCATTTTTACAGAGGAGATTTTCATTCTCCAAAAATGTCATGATTCTTGAGCATAAAGCATGTTCCACAATTCTACAACTCACTGATGTCAATGGTATAGGCCTATAATTATTTGCATTTTTCCCACAATGCTTGTTGAAAATTGAAATGACTTGTGGTTTTTTTCCTATCACCAGCTGTAATCCATTGCTCCAGTGATCATTGATAAACTTCTGCTAGAAGGAGAGTGAGGTATTTTGCAGTATCTTTCTAGAATCTTACAGGTTTTCATTTGATCCTAATCCCTTTCCACTACTTGGAATTTTTAGTTGCTTTTCTATTCTGGGGTCCATTATCTCTGTATCTGCCATTTCGATGATTGTATGATGACTAAAATTAGGAACCACAATTAAACATGGAGTTGAGTATTTCAGCCTTCTCTTTGTTATCTTGCATGGTGGTGCCAGTATGGTCACTGAATGAATGAATAGAGGAGTTTAAAACATTTACTGATTTTGCATAATACCAAAACCTTGAAGGGTTTTAATTAAGGTTGATTGACATAATTTTACTTTCAAAGTGACTGAACACTTCTCTAATTGCCCTTCTTAAGCTCATTTTTACTTCATTTGGATCTTGTTTTCCAGCTAGGTTTTGATTTCTCTTTAATCTGTGATGAATATGTCTTTGTTTCTGTAGCAATTTTCTAACATGGCTCTTAATACACGGTAGGTCTTCTCCAACCCTTATGACTTAGCTGTGAACATTCTTATTTAAGGAATACTGAATGATGCTTTTTAATGGTTTCCATTTCTGCTCTACATATTTGACTTCAGATAGAATATTTGATGTTGA
Source organism: Schistocerca serialis cubense (assembly GCF_023864345.2). Lineage (NCBI taxonomy): Eukaryota > Metazoa > Arthropoda > Insecta > Orthoptera > Acrididae > Schistocerca > Schistocerca serialis. Next base: position 515,947,242 of record NC_064640.1, read on the forward strand.
TACTCATAATATTGTATCCTGTCACTCTTGCTAAGCAAAAACATTTTCCTCCCTTTCTCAACATTCCTTGCAATACCTGTAGTCATAGTTGTTATAACAGCTTTATGACAAGTGATACCTTCCTCTATGTTTACTAATTCTATATGTTCTGGTTCACTTGTAGCTAGGAAGTTTAAGACATTTCCTTCCCAAGCTGGTTGTCTAATTATCTGCTTAAAGTAATTTTTGCAAAGAACATTAAGAATAGTGTCACATGAATCCTTGTCTCTGGCACCGGTTTTGAGAAGATGGTTTCCCAATTTATTCTTGGCAAGTTGGAGTCACCCTCTATTACAACAGCATGAACAGAAACGATATTAAAAATATTCTGTGTACATTCTATCTGAAGTGGTCTACCACTACATCTCCTGTCCCAGGTAGTCTATAAAAGCAGCCAGGTACTATTTTTGACCAACATTTGATGCTCAACTACACCTAGATTAATTCACATTTGGAATTCATAACCTCGCTAGATATTATAAAGTATTTTACTACAACAAATACGCCATCACCATTGGCAACCAACCTACCCTCAGGAGGAATATTCCAATATGAATTTAGGATTTCATTGCTATCCACTCCCAGTTTCAACCAACTTTCTGTTGTTATTAATTAATACTAACTCTGAGAACTTTGCTTGGATGCTCCTGCAGTTTACTGAAAATTCATAAACTAATGCAGACTTAATTTGTTATTAATGTTGTAATACTATGCCACTAACTTAGCCGTTTTAACTTCAGGCTTTCCTATGCCCTTATATGACAATTGCAGTTTTCTCTTCAATGCTATTATATCAATGGTCTTAAATATGACTAATGCTGTCTCTGCTGTTCAAGGCTGTTCTCAAATGTAGCTTAGTTATCCTACTGATCAGTGCTAGATAGACTTGTGAATAAAACTGTTATGTAATGAGATTGTTGTTACCAATTACAATTAATCTCAAGAACCAATAACCTCACAAAACACATCACTAGTAACAAAACACTTGCAATTGAGACTGTTTCCTATTTTTGTAACAGTGAATCACTGTTGCACATGAGGCCAAAATGGTGTGGAGTAATGTGTAATATCATATTAATTCCTTCTGTATCTGACCCATGAGCATGAGCATTCTGTGTAAACACTGTGGCTGATTTAATTTTGAATTTGGCAGGCAATTCATCTCTGATCCCATGGTTGGGGGATTCTCTAGTCTAATAAACCTTATGTTCATGCCACATGTACTCCACTACCCTACTAGCCACTTCCTACATTTTGCACATCCCTGAGCTATTAAGGGCATCCACCAATTCTTGACCCGATAGCGGAGGTCAAGAAATTTACATACAATACCATCACAGAGTTGTCTGAGCCTCTGGTTTAGAACATCCACACTGCTCCAAACCAGAGTGCTAGTCAGTTTAGCCTGCAGCCTACATGCAGTACTAGTTGCCTTCAATAAATCAGCCATCTGCTCAAAGAAACAAAGGATGGCTTCAGAATCCAAGTGCAGGTGTCATTCATTCTGACATCAGCCACTATTTGCAAACCCAGGGAGCTTGACAGCTGCAGGCAGCGCCACCTCAACATCGCAGATGAGACCCTTGAGGAAAATAAACGAACACTAAAATCCACATTGCATAGTAGGTTGCTCTTTATTACAGCATGGGTTATGTGCATGTTGTCTGTTTCTCCACCTACCTTTGATGACTGTGCAGAAACCTGCTTGACAGCAAATAGTGTATGGATTGACATCACTGGGAACCGGAATGTAATGAGATAGTGTTTTTGGACAAATCCAGGTTGCGTTAGTTTCAAAATTACATTTTGATTCGCCACAAATACAGGGAGTGGCATCAAAGTGACTGCATTTGCACAGGATATACAGCAGCAATTCAAGGTCTTATAGCAAATGGTGCTATTGGGTAGAACCACAAATCACAGTTGGTGTGTGTCCGGGCCACTGTGATCTATGTGACCTACATGAATGACATCCTGCGACTTGTAGTCATATCTTTTCTGCTGAACACTCCAGATGCAATTTTTCAGCAAGACAATGCATGACCACATGTTTCTGCACAAATACGTGCCTCCTTGGTGTCACAGGATGTCAGCATTTTGCCTTGGACTGCTAGATCACCAGATTTGTCACAATCGAAAATGTGTTGGATATGGTGAAACAATGGGTGAACTGCTGTGCTCCAATGCCAACCCCCAAAGATGGATTTTCAAACCAGGTGAATGCAGGAGGGATGACTATACCACAAGATGCCACTTGCACCTTACATGCATGGAACGAGTTGTCAAGGCCCAAGGCAGACTCTGGGCCTGCTAGGCAATAGGAAACCTGCGAAACAAAGGTCACTGAATTGCTAATCATTCCTGCAAACATACTAATGTAAATGTCCTGTGACTACTAATGTCACATCTCCAATCATTCTAGGTGTTCTGTTTTTTTTCTGAACATGAGTGTATTATGACAGGATGAGCAAATACTTAGTGTGGGCCAACATTATAAATGATATAATCTGTAGGCAAACAAATAACACACATCAAAATATCACACTGTTCTGACGGTGAAACAATCTGCTAATGTCTTTACTGTAAGAATAGACCAAGCATCACTGCCCTGAAATATAAAAGCTTGTATACTTCACTTCATATGATTTTAAACTCTCTAAAAGTCATTATCTGTAATGGCTTAGAACTCAGCTATGGCCCAAAGCTGCAACTAGGGAGGACAGTGCCACCCACTACAGTCAACATCCTATGACAGAATCACCCATTACCATGTGCCGACTTTGGTATCATCAGACATCCATGTTTGAACAACCTCAGACATCAGAAACCTTCTGCACTTTGCCATGTGACAGCAGATGGGTGTTGATCACCAACCCTGGTCCAGATCATTTTCTAGCAACATAAAAATGCAGTGCCTTCTGCAAATTGAGCTGGGAGCAGCTGCATCTAAACCCCTCCTGAACCAGTTGTCACTGACCAGCTGGGCAGTGTAGCTGTGCAAATTCTGTCAACTACAGCCTCTGAGCCATCACTGCAACTATGTCACCATTAACAATTCCACCACTATATTGAAAACCATCAGTCACTGACATACTACCATGGCCCTGGCAATCAACACTGCCACTGTCTCTATGGGACCGTTACGCACTGCTGGCATCCACCAGCTGACCATCACTGCTCCCTAGCCTTTGATCCGAAGTTAGATTGGGTAGTGCTGTGACCTGCCTTAAGTGAACAGACATCACTGCTTTGCCTGTAAAGCATTTGGACCATGGCCAGTGGCTGGCTACTGTTAACTCAGCTCCTTGTATACCTGCAATGCTAGCTCTTTATGCCACTTTCTGGCAGCAAGTCTACACACTACACACACCTTGAGCAACCTCACCCATAGCTACAAGTTGGAATATTATGAGCTGACACTAAACACACTAAAGACAATGGTACTCTCATATGATTGTTCAAATTGTAGGAATTAATAAACAACTATATTCATGATTGTTTCTCTACAGCTGCCCGCAGTGTCACATCTCTCGGCTGTCCAGCCATTGAAAAGAACCCATGACACCCCAGGTGAGGTTGAGTGCAGCCTGAAAAATGAAAAGCCTGACCCCTGTCTCCCCCTCACCCCCTCCATGACCCAACAGCAGCTTTTGTGCATCTGACACACAACATACCCGCACACAAAACCTATACCATTATTCAACAACAGTGGCCTTCCATAAATATCTACTATAGTATGGGTCAGTTCTGTAGCATTATTTGCACTGACCAGCAGGAAACCTGTTGGAACTAGTGGCATTGCTGTTATAATGTTTCAAAATTGCTTTTATTTCCTTTCCTCTTCGTGCATGATCAACAAATTATTTGGTAATTTTGAGTAACTGAAAATCTGATAGATATAATTCTGGTTTTCCATTCTCTGAATGCTTGTCACATGGCTGTCATTCTGTGTCAATTTAACTCATTTTGTCAAAAGAGATTACTTTCTTGCACATGACAGCTGATTCTTTTAATTTATAATTAACTTCCTAGTTCGATTATTGGACTAATGGTGAATCCTTCCTATCTTAGTTATGTTCTGTAACAGAATCAAAATTTTATCATCTCATTACACACTGGTATATAAACAAAACACTGATGTAATGTACAGGAGACTCATTAGTATAAATATTGTAACTGAGACACATACAATGTGCCAAAGCAAGCATAAATTAATCTTAACCCACAAACCTCATGACAGGTTTATTCCATTACTCTTTCTAAAAAATCTTTATTATTTAAAAATTCTTTGACTGAACAATATCATTCTTAAACTAAGATGATTTTATATGGCGAAAATCATTCTATATTTATTTACAATTAAGTCTCATTGTCATCTATTGTGGGGTCTGGGAGTAGAGTTTTGATCTACAAGATGATAACATGAAATTATCTTTGTTTTGCTGTGTCATACACGCATTGAATATGGTTTTCTATAACTAATTCTGGACTGACACATAAATAGATAAACAGGGTATAATTGAAAACACATGGAATACTTAAAATATTTCAATCCCTGAATAAATGTGCGCATTAAGGGCATTTCTAGTACTGATACTGGTTTTATGAAGTAAAAATATCCTATCCACACTACTTCCATTTCTTCAAAAGATCATTCGGTATCTTAGAATAGAGTCAAAATAGAAGATGAAAACAACTTTGCAGGACAAAGTTGTTGAGTCGATGCAAATGCCAAGTAGTTTAAAAAAAAAAGTGGAATTTTTTTTTCTAGAAACATCTTTAAAAATGTTAATTTAGTGACTGAACTGTAGTTAGTCACACTTTAAATTCATTCCTCATAAGACCATAACAGGAGTAAAACAATTTGCTTCACCAGCACTTAGTAAAATACTGTCTTAGCAGCCCATCACAGTTGCTGGCAGAATGGCTGAGTCACAGTGTGACCAATGGGCAGATTGTCCCCAATGTACATAAGCATGAAATATAGTCCAGACACCCTTTTATATGAAGATGATCATTTAATGAGATTGGAACTAGTTACTAAGTGTGACTAATTGCATTTAAGATTATTATAATACATAATTTTAAAATGTATGCAGTTATGGCACCTCTTGTGACAGTATGACAACCATTAATGACATACACATCTGGTTTACTAGCCAATAACTACTTTTGGTATCGAGCCTTATGCCCTTCACATTTTTAAATAAAAAGTAAATAATAAATAAGAAAATGGAAATAGGTAAAAATTAAAAAACCGCACATATTCACTTCTTAACATCTCTGTGCATCTGGCAACCTTGATGTCACTTATCCAAGTTGATTTAGTAAAAAGCTTTGGGCCCGTTAGTTCTCAAAAATTTCAAATACTGTTACTGTTGATTTGAATGTGTAACTGCAAAATTTGTTTAGTTAATACATCTGCTACCATCTGAAAAGAATCCCTTTCCATAGTACCAGTACTAAATGACTGCATTTCCAAAGAAATTGTGCTGATAAGTTGATGTAACCCAATATTGCACTCTTATGATAAGAGACTTCATACGAACTACTCTTCAAATATATTTTAAGATTTTAGTTATTTGAATAGTTGATGCACATGGAAAACAGAGCAAACAACTACAATTTTTATTTACTTGATTGGATAGGATCTAATGGATCTCCTGATGGCATTAAATGTGTTGTCTTCATTGCCATTCAGTCCCTTTCCAGAATGTTCCATACAGAGCTGAAAACATTTGTGCCACATACACCAGTTTTTAATATTTTACAACTTCCAGCTCTGTATGAGGACTTCCACTGTTAGGAACAAAGAAGTTCTGATGCTTTGCCCTTTACACAACAGCAGTTGATTATTAAAAAGGAACATCATGATAGCAGGTTACACATTCTTAGGACACAAACACACACACACACACACACACACACACACACACACACACACACACACACACACACACACAGGTGCACACGCACACACTCACACTATTTTCTGACATTATATCCATATGTCTGCAGTAAACTACTGGAACATTCTACCAATCATTCAGTATGTTGACAATAGAGATCCCGTCCTTGTTCATGCAGCTATTCAAGAACTGTTGTGTCAATTCAATTGTACACCCTCTTCCCCCAGATGTATTTCACCTCCTGAAAATATGGATATCACATTTCGCAAGATCTTCCCTTCTGCCCAATCAGCATCACTACATCTGTGCAGCCTTGGTCAAACTGTTGGCACCATTTCACTATGGCTTGACAACATTGCATATGGTCCGTATATATATAATTTTGTGGTTTATGTGTGCAATTTAGACATTTTGCCCACAAGAATCTTACAGTTCCTTGCTCTTAAACTTTCAAGTACATTTTCATTTCCCATACCATTTCACTCCCATACAATGATGCACTTCTTATCTATACCATTGTGGCAAAAGCACTACTATGTGATAATGCTTACCACACATCTGCCCTAACAGATGATCACACTTAATAGCACATGAGGTATCACCCAGGATAAGCCACATCACAAGCTGTAAGAATCCTAGGACAAGAGTTCTCTCTGCCACACACCCTTTCCTGCACTACCTGGGTATTACAAAAAAAGCATGCTACAGGAAGCACCTCCTACACCTCAAACATCACTCGTCGATCCCAAGCTGTTCACATGACAAGCATAGCAATTACATAATTATTTCCTTTTTCACATTACAGATTTATCAGAAATTAATCATTTGCCATAGCTCTACAAGAGAAGCATGCAACGTACAAAGATGAGGCAGTTTTGTGTGCCTATTAAGTGAACAGTATTGCAAGCTCCTCTTGATGCTTAAGGGGAACTAATTGCAATAGGGCTGACATGATATTTTGGGGCATGAATACTTCAGCAGTGTCCCAGCATGATGTTTCTGTGTGTGGTGTATCATCTACTTCACAGAGTCTGTTATGATACAGCTAGTGCAGTGTGATCCAAATGCCCTGTGAACTAAATAACCCACTGCAGCACCACACATGTTGGTGTTAGAGTCAAAACATGAATGTTGTTACATTAGTTTTGCCTATGGACCACATGTTCATTATTGTGCACTGCAGTTGGTTTGGTTATTGTGCTAGCTTAGTCACTACATTCCCAATTCGTAAACATCATATACACTGACAGTCCAGAACATTATCACCTCTAACTTAATGTCAATATAAACTTGCCCAGGCAATAGCAAGGAATGACTGGTAGTCACACACATGCATGGTGCATCTAGTATCATTGAGTGTACTGTCTATGTGTAGATTGGGGAAGGTGTTCAATCAATTTGAGTTTGACTGAGGGCAGATTGTGATGGTCCAGAGGCTTGGCACGAGCATCTTGGAAGCTGCATGACTTGACGATTATTCAAGGAGTGCTCTGGTGAGTATCTTCAAAATGTGGTAGAACCAAGGTGAAATGATGTTCAGATGTCATGGGATTGGTTGCAGATGTCAGACGTCGTAGTCTGGGCAGACTGGTAAAACAGGACATGTGGCAAACTGTGGTGGAACTAACATCAGACCTCAGTGCTGGGCAGAGTACAAGGTTCCTGGAAATCTAGTGCACCAAGAACTCCTAATGATGGGCAGCTGCAACCAATAACACATGCATGTGCGACTGTTAATACCATGAAACTGGTAACTATGACTTAAATGGGCGCATCAGCACCAGATGTTGGCAAAGTGACAGAACTTTGTATGGTCTGATGAATCCCAATACCTTCTTCTTCATGGTGATGAGAGTGCACAAATGAATAGTCATTGACAGGAACAGCTCCTCGACACCTGTACTGCAGGACTGAGAGATGCTGACAGAAGCTCCATTAGGATCTGGGGGACATTCACATTGGCATCCATTGGTCTAGTGGAGCCTTTTCAAGGCACCATGATGGCCAAGGAGTCTCATACACTGGTTACAGACCATGTACATCCCATCATGAGGTTCATGTTTCCAAATGGCAGTGACATTTTTAAGCAACGTAATGTGCCATGTTACAAGGCCAGGAGTGTGAGTGAGTCATTGGGAAGTAGGTAACTGGGCTGTGCAGGTGTGGTGCCAACTACCTCCAGTGACCTACCAAGGCCTCACTACTTCCATGCCATAACATGTTGCTGGTGTTATCCATGCCAAAAGTGGAGATACTGGCTGTTTAGTAGGTGGTCATAATGTCCTGGCTGATCGTTGTATTTTGCCTTGTTCATTTTTGCTAAATTAGATAGCCTCATGTTACCTGTATAAGTCCAGTCATTCGTGGATTGTGTAGTTCTCCAGTCCCTGTAGTAAATTAGTCACATTTGCTGTACTGCAAGAATATTAACAATGTCCTTTCATGTCTTCCACAGGGACTAAGTTAATTGATACTATCAATGGATAATGGGAATTGTAGGAATGTACTAGTGTACCGACCGTCCTGAGGTTCCTTTGTTCACACACATTTCTTTAAACTTCTGCAAGTGATTGTGCTTGATTAACATTCCAATAGAGGAACTGTTCACATCCTGGAGATTTTTTGTAACATGTTTCCATGACTTACTTTCCCCCATTATCAGCTCACCTAATAATATTAATGTATTTGTGTGTCATATTCAGTGAGAGAACATGCTGCCTCAATACTGCAGAATAATGTCTGAAGGGAACCTGCCACACATACTCTCTTCTGACAATGTACCACTCATGTTGCACAATAGTCTTAGCTTTGGGCTACATGTTGAAGTTATTTTCTGAAGTTGCTACATCTAAACTACTACATGTAGTCAAAGTTTAATGTTGTTATCAAAAATCTCAGAACTCGTTGACTGATTTATTTCAAATATTTATAAGATGCTACAAAAGTAGGGCAGACATATGCTACATATTTCTTTAAATAGGGGAAACTTGTTAGATATTTGCAGTGGGTCCTACAAGAATGTATTTTTGGTGACTGGGTTATGGGGCCCTGTTGGAGGTCAAATATCAACAAATTATACGGGGTTGATTATGGATACCACAAATTCTTTGCTGATGAAGTGGCTGCTTGTATGTGTTTTGTGTGCCAAACATACGATGGTGAATTCTATAGTGCTCTTATTGATAGCACATTATGATCTGTAAACAAGACTGTTAAAAAATCAATGAATCTCCTAATGAGGTCATCTATTCACCTACCTCCAAATTAGCAATCCATAAACTACAAAATGATGCTGTAAATAGTGACTCAACTGCCAGCCATTAGTCTATCTAGTAGTATTCTTAAATTTAGTGGGGCAGTGAAAGAAACTGAAGTGGCATTACGAACAGTGATAATGAATATAGTTGACTATGGTATCTCCTGCAACCTGCAACTGCCTGTATTCTGCACAGCCAATAATAGATGGAACATCTTTGTAAGAACACTGAGCACATATTTAATTTGCCTCTCTACCTGCTTTTCCTAGAGAAGAATTATGGAGCTCTCAATATGTTTTGAACACTGTAGTGTAGCAGTATACATTGACACGTGGGAAGCTGTCAGGTGAGGTAGGAAACTTGTTATGCAGCTTTGATGCAAGTAATGTAGATGGGGGGAAATGTTAATGGTAAAGCAGCCAGTCTTTGATATTGTGGAAATATAAACTTATGTTAGTTATTCAGACTATTAAAGAAGGATTTAATTTGCTTTTGTTGGTTTTTAAAAATCTTTTTTGTAATTTCATCTGAACTGATTTCGGTATGGGTATTGACCTATGGAGAGTGTACCAGGTCATGTGAATCTAAATAGGAAGCCGTTTGGTTAGTGTGATATTTGGCCATTCAAGGGAGAAATTTTTCATAAGTCAAGGAGGATGCTGCGATAATATCTTTTGATGAAAAGTCACATAGCCTGGAGCTGTAGGAGTTTTTGTTGAAAGTGTGTAATTGTATTCTTTGGAGAAATATGATTTACTAGTAGGAGTTTATGATCATTCATGGACGACATGTATGAAAATGTCAGGTGAGTGAGTGAGAGAGAGAGAGTGAAACTGGCAGCTAGTAAAGAAGCGGTCCCCTGAATTATGAGTCTGTATTCTGTTGTAAGCCACAAGTTGTTTTGAAAGGAGTATAAAAATGAAATGGGTTTCTAATTTGAAGTGATTTCCATATATCCAGATTTATATTTGGACATTGAAGTCATTGAGTCACTGACAGATCACTTAGATAGAGGATAGTCCTATCAAGTCAGAAGAAGATTTTAACATCCAGCAGTAAGCACTGCATTTTAGCAACCAGATGGTTTCTTTAATCTCTCTAGGAGTTAAATATTTTAAGAATACCTGTGAGAAGTCTAGACAATTTCTACTGGAAGATACCTAGTGTTTTCTTTCGGATAGAACGGAGTCCACAGACATATAATTAAGGTGTGAACAGCCGATAATCTCCTCAGTGCAGAAGCACACTAGGCTCAAACTTTTACAGGAATCAGCAAAATGCTTCAAGTGATGAGGATAATTGGCAATGGCACTATATTAGTAGTGTGTGGATAAGTTGAGAATTTGGATCTGATGGAGGTATGCTAGGGTAGTCCATGCAGTTGCAAAGACCACCTTGTCCAGATGGTGCATCTTCTTAGTAATCAGGTGACCCAGATTTGAATCCCATTTCAGCACTGATTTTCAACTTTCCCCATTGATTTAAATCAATGCTCACTTGCAGACAGTGTCTGTAATTCTATTTTGTCTTAGTTCTTTCATAGTTTTTTCCATAAAAATTTTGTCTTCTTTATAGGGTGCAGTGCAAAGAGCTGTACTCAGGTACAAAAGCCTTCAGCAAACTCCCATTAGGCTAAAAGCATGAAATCAGGAATCTTAACAGGAGGAACACATTACTAACCCTCACTATTATAAATGACCTTTTTATCTAGGTTCTTTGATAGGAGATTCCTGCTGTCTGCATGGCAAATATAGTTAGTTCACTATGTCTTGATGGAATTTTTAGAGAGGTGAGGGGAGAAGAGGAAGCAAGCTCTCTCTACGGAAGACACAAACATCAACAGTGAAGGAGGAAGTGTCAGTGCAGTGGGCAACAAGCTGCATCTTCCTCATGCTCTGCTGGCATTACACATGTGCTTACTGGTTTGGAATGGGACAATACAACAATAACTTTGTAATGACTCGGGTACAAAGCAAGGCATCTACAAGGACTCAGAGCACTTGTATCTCACCACTACCACCCTCACCCTCTCCCATCAAGTCTGGAGTACAGAGGTTTTATTCATTAAAGAATTCTCATATACTTCTAGAAATTATTTCCTGTGATAGTGCTAAACCTCTCCAACCAATATAATCGTTACATGGCTGACTGCAGAGGCGCATATCTAAAACAACCAACTTGTTTATATAAAAAGTGGCAATTTTAGCATCTAGCCCCCAACCCATTGGATAAATTCCTGTGGATGCCCATGATACACACAGTTACTGTATTGTTAGGCAATGATGGCAGCAGCCAGACACAAAACACTCATGGCCTGATGTCAATCAGCTTCTATCACCTTCAGGCAGTCCAGAATTGAAGTGCCTTCATTCAGAATGTTGTGAACAGACTGTAGTGATGTTGACCATACAGTCCCACATTGTTAAGAATGCAGGTAATTGTTATTCTTCATACATATTGGTTTAGCCATAGCTTGCAATAGAATATAAATAGCAGATACTCATTACTTGATTTTTCAAAGTAAGCACCAGTTTCTTTTTTATATGTAGTGATTTTCTTATTAGTTTCACCTTACTTATATGAAGTTTGGGCTGTGTAAGCACAAAAATGTAGTGAGCACAGCAGCCCATTATTTGTGTTAAGAGAAATGACTTAAGTGTTTTTCTATAAGTTGCTCCTTTATCTTCATTTACATATTGCAAAAAGTGACATCTGTAAGCACAAATGATGAGATTCTGTCTTTTTTTACTTTTTTTACTTCGTTTTTAGTCTGTGAGGAAGTATGCCTTGAATGTTCAAGTAGCTGTAAATGTAGCTCCTGAGTTATCACCTAATGTCTACACAAGATTTTCATACTTTGCCAGAAACTCAGTATTTTCTAGAAGCATTAGTACTTCACAATGATTTAATGATTTTCCTCAGGATTTTATTTTTTAAACTAATGTCTGTCTGTAGGGCCCTTGGAATCAACCAGCAGGAGATCTGGACAAATTGAAATGTGATGCACTGAGGCAGAATAACATCATCAGTAATGCAATGTTATATTGAGTAGAATCCTCATAGCCTCATCACATCAACTCCAAACACACACTGGCATGAGATGTCCCCAGATGAGACAGGTAACCCAGTGAAATGTTGGCTAATCAACCCAGCAGGAAACTGGGTCAGTGAACCAGTTTTGCAGGAGGGCTGGAAAAAAAAAGTTTGTAATAAGTATGGTCAAAAAAACCAGAAATGCAGACCAAGTGTCCAGGTGTAACTGCACTGCAAGAAATCTCTTGGGAAGATTTACAGCTTTGATGTTCAGGATTATACAATCATTTATGGAGCCTGTGAGTGAGGGCAAAGGTACTGGTTTTTGTGTGAGCAAGATCTTGGCCACTAGTATTTTGGTGTCTGTTTCTGTCAGCACCAGAATCTCTGTGTTAATGGTGACTGCACATTATAGTAGGACGACTATTGTGAACTGTCTAACTCCCATGAAAGAAAGTATAGCCAAAGTGAAAGATGAGTTCTATGAGCAGCTTGCAGCAGTAGTGGATACATTCCCCCTCCTCCCGCCCCCCTCCCTCATCACCAAATGGACATTTGAGGATCCATCTCAGTAATATGAATGCTAGAATTGGGATAGAACAAGTATTCTGAGGCACAAATGCCAGCTACAGCCTAGACACGCTAAGAAAGGAAAATAGTGTGAAGTCCATTAATTTAACCACATCAGCAGGTTTGTTTATCTCCAGTATAAGGACATACGTAAGGGAACCTGGATGTAGCCTGAATGTCACCAGACAGAATTACAACAAACCAGATAAACCCCGTTGCTATAGATACAAGTGACAAAGGATTTGTATCAGGTGTTAAGATGATGCAGAGTGTGAAAATGAACATTTTCCAAACAGTAGACTGTATAGGAAGGACCAGCGACAAGCTACAGAAGGCTGTCAGAGATGATTTTGAAACCTAAAAGATGAAGCAATAGAGACCAAATATCCACTGAAACTGAACAACCATTTCAAAATGTTCAGTGAGCAAGATGACAGTGAAGACCCTGAGCAAATATGGAGAGACATCCAGAGCTCAATGACTGTCACAGCAGTGGAAGCAATGAAGGGAAACCCCGTTGTCAACATGATCTGATTTGTTAAGGAACGTGCAGATCCTTTGGAACAGAGACAGGTAGCCAGGAGCAAGAAGGAGACAGATCTGGTGCAGCGTAAAGTGTGATTTGAGGAGGTTAAAAGAGTTAACCAAGCACCTCTGAGGAGAGTAACAAGAAAGTGTATTAAGGACATCATCAGTGAGGTGGAAGCAAACTTTAGAGGAAACGAGACCAGGGAAATGTCCCAAAAGGTGAACAGTGTCAGAAAAGGATACCAGGCCACACAAAAGTTTGTCAAAGACCCAGATGATAAAATCCTGACCCATGATAGAGAAATTGGTGGAAAGAGAAAGAAGTACTTGAATCATCTTCTCAACTGTAACATACACTGAGAATGTTTTGATTTTCAGTCTCAAACCACAACTGACCAAGATTCCCTGAGCCCACATCGGATGATATCAAAACAGAAATCAAGTTGCTCAAGGGGAATAAGAGCCCAGGTGAAGGCAAAATACAGGCTGAGTTGATCTAGGCAGGAGGTGAGAAACTTGGAGGAAGACTACACTGGCTGATAGAAACAATCTGGACCAAAGAAGAAATGCCTAAAAAGGAAAAAAAAAAACAGATTTGTTCTGTCCAGTCCATGAGGAGAGTGATTGACTGAAATGTGACAACTTCATGGAACCACACTGTTTAATTTGTGCTACAGCGTACTGTCCATCTGTTTCATACAAATGATTCAACCCTTTGAAGAATCAGTAATTGGTGAATACCATGGAGGTATGTGGCCAGGCTTGTCAACAATAGACCACATTCTGTTCTCTGCCAGCTCACCACAAAACTGAGAGAACATGGTAAAGAACTGCATACTTGGTTTGATGATTTCTAGAAGGCCTGTGACTGCACACACTGTAAGAGCCTGATCATTTGTATAAGAGAGTTTGGAATAGTGTAGAGATTTGTTAATCTGGTGCAGATTGGCCTGAGGAAAACACACAGTGAGAAGAAGATGGAAAACCAGGTAACAGATGACTTAAAAACTGTCATGGACCTCAGGCAAGGAGATAGTTTATCTCCTATCCTGTTCAGTTCTGACCTTGACAAGCCCATATGTGAGACTTTTAAAGATAACTATCTGCATCTGCATCTACATCTACATCCATACTCCGCAAGCCACCTGACAGTGTGTGGCAGAAGGTACCTTGAGTACCTCTATTGGTTCTCCCTTCTATCCCAGTCTCGTATTGTTCATGGAAAGAAAGATTATTGGTATGACTCTGTGTGGGCTCTAATCTCTGATTTTATCCTCATGGTCTCTTCATGAGATATACTTCGGAGGGAGCAATATACTGCTTGACTCCTCGGTGAAGGTATGTTCTCGAAACTTCAACAAAAGCCCGTACCGAGCTACTGAGTGTCTCTCTTGCAGAGTCTTCCACTGGAGTTTATCTGTCATGTCCGTAAGGCTTTTGGGATTACTAAATGACCCTGTAACAAAGCACATTGCTGTCCGTTGGATCTTCTCTATCTCTCCTATCAACCCTATCTGGTACGGATCCCACACCGGCGAGCAATATTCAAGCAGTGGGCGAACAAGCGTACTGTAACCTACTTCCTTTGTTTTCGGACTGCATTTCCATAGGATTCTTCCAATGAATCTCAGTCTGGCATCTGCTTTACTGACGATTAATTTTATATGGTCATTCCATTTTAAATCACGCCTAATGCCTACTCCCAGATAATTTATGCAATTAACCGCTTCCAGTTGCTGACCTGCTATATTGTAGCTAAATGATAAAGGATCTTCCTTTCTATGTATTCACAGCACATTACACTTGTCTACATTGAGATTCAATTGCCATTACCTGCACCATGCATCAATTAGTTGCAGATCCTCCTGCATTTCAGTACAATTTTCATTGTTACAACCTCTCGATATACTACAGCATCATTCACAAAAAGCCTCAGTGAACTTCTGATGTTATCCACAAGGTCATTTATACAGGGTGTTACAAAGTGGTACGGCCAAACTTTCAGGAAACATTCCTCACACACAAAAAAAGAAAATGTGTTATGTGGACATGTGTCCTGAAACGCTTACTTTCCATGTTAGAGCTCATTTTATTACTTCTCTTCAAATCACATTAATCATGGAATGGAAACACACAGCAACAGAACGTACCAGCATGACTTCAAACACTTTGTTACAGGAAATGTTCAAAATGTCCTCCGCTAGCGAGGATACATGTATCCAACCTCCGTCGCATGGAATCCCTTATGCGCTGATGCAGCCCTGGAGAATGGCGTATTGTATCACAGCCGTCCACAATACGAGCATGAAGAGTCTCTACATTTGGTACCGGGGTTGCGTAGACAAGAGCTTTCAAATGCCCCCATACATGAAAGTCAAGAGGGTTGAGGTCAGAAGAACAAGGAGGCCATGGAATTGGTCCACCTCTACCAATCCATTGGTCACCGAATCTGTTGTTGAGAAGCGTACGAACACTTCGACTGAAATGTGCAGGAGCTCCATCGCACACGAACCACATGTTGTGTTGTACTTGTAAAGGCACATGTTCTAGCAGCACAGGTAGATTATCCCGTATGAAATCATGATAATGTGCTCCATTGAGCGTAGGTGGACGAAACTAAAATGAGCTCTAACATGGGAATTAAGCATTTCTGGACACATGTCCACATAACATCTCTTCTTTATTTGTGTGTGAGGAATGTTTCCTGAAAGTTTGGCCATATCTTTTTGTAACACCCTGTATATATTATGAATAGCAGCGGTCCTATGACGCTCCCCTGCAGCACACCTGAAATCACTTTTACTTCGGAAGACCTCTATCCATTGAGAATGACATGCTGTGTTGTGTTATCTAGGAACTCTTCAATCCAATCACACAATTGGTCTGATAGTCCATATACTCTTACTTTGTTCATTAAACGACTGTGGGGAACTGTATAAAATGCCTTGCAGAAGTCAAGAAGCACAGCATCTACCTGGGAACCCATGTCTATGGCCCTCTGAGTCTAGTGAATGAATAGCATGATCTGGGTTGCACACGATCGTCTTTTTTGAGACCCATGCTGATTCCTACAGAGTAGATTTCTAGTCTCCAGAAAAGTCATTATACTCGAACATAATATGTGTTCCAAAATTCTACAACTGATCAACGTTAGAGATATTGATCTATAGTTTTGCACATCTGCTCGACGTCCCTTCTTGAAAACAGGTCTGACCTGCGCCCTTTTCCAATCTTTTAGAACACTACGCTCTTCTAGAGACCTACGGTACACCGCTGCTAGAAGGGGGGCAAGTTACTTTGCGTATTTTGTGTAAAATCAAACTAGTATCCCATCAGGTGCAGCGGCCTTTCCTCTTTGGAGAATCCGAGTTGAAGGAAAGAATCTGGCATATTTAGCTTATGCAGCGGCATTGAAAAGGAATTGAAAGAAATGATCATGGCACTGGAGAAGGCCACCAGCAAATTAGGGCTACTCATACATAAAGCTAATATTGATTACCTCTTAATGACTTGTTGAGAAGGTCAAGGTAGTGAACAAATACAATGCAGGAGGGAGACCTGTCCTATAAGAGCGACCACAAATTTAAATATTTAAATACCTTGGTGAGTTTTTCATGGAGAACTTGTCATGTGAAGTAGAGATCAATGCAAGGATCAACATTCTGGAAAACTTTTCTTCAACAGTTTAACACAATGCTTCAGTGCAGAAGCCTCTTGAGATGGTTCAAGATTTGGCTATATAAAATCATGATTCAACCTTAGGTACTATGTGGCTGTGAAAAAAGCAGTATCTGAAAGCAGGACTTTCATAAACTTCTCGTATTTGAGAAAAAAGTTCTGGTATGATCTTTGGTCTGATGTTGGACTCTTAAGGGTGAATGGAGAATCAGACTAAGCCACAAGCTATATAAACTGCACTAATATGCCCATATTGCAGGAATCAACGGAAGAAAGCTACTACAGTGGGTTAGACATGTAGTACAGAGTACGTCAGGTTGCCACCGAAGTTCCTGGATTTCATACCCACAGTTAGGAGACCCCCAGGAAAGCCAAGGAAGAGATGGAGGCATAACCTCCATGAGGAGCTGCAACAGTCACTGATAGTTGTGGATGGATAGCACATGGCAGCAATGGATAAAAGATGATGGAAAAGGAAACTTGTAGCAGTGCACGGTTCAGTGGGCCTGATTGCATAATACTAAGAGTAACTAATGTTTGTGGTGTGAACAATGTGAAAATCTAATATACTTTTTATTCATTACTTTTTCAGTTTCTGTTTAATTTTAGCATGATTTGCTTTACATGAAAAGAGTTCTCATAGTCCTTTCAGAGTTTGTGTAAGGAAAAGTTGATTCGTCCTTTTTTTTTTTTCATTGATTGCTTTGTATGTTTTCCTCAATATTTTACTCTTTGGTTCTCTCTAAACCTTGTAACTAAGTCAATGTTTTTTATTCTAATACACAGTATTTTACTCTTCTAAAAGCCACTCTTAGTGCTGTATCATGTGGTAGTGACTGATTCTTTCCTTTGGTAATTGCTGTTTTTGATAGGTACAACAACCATTACATTTCAAAATGTGTTCTAGTATAACACTATTCAAATGGTACATTTTTGTTGCAAAATAACTTCCCTATTAACCATGAGATATGGCCAAGGGATTTTTTAGGTTGATATCAACAGCGCCCATTCAAAAATTGTTCTGAAATGGTAGGTAGTAGGTAATAGTCTGAATAGTGTTACAATAAGTGTTACATGATTACACTATAACTGTATCTGCCAATACACTGGCAGGTTCTGTTCATCAGAGATTCTGTAAACTCACACAACACATAGGTACACTACATGGTTTAAAGCACAAAATTGTTTTGGTATTTCAACAGTTTTGTTGTATCATGCCATAGGCTCTGCCTAACATTTGTCAGTATCATTTTGGCTTATGGACAGTTGCTCACAAAGTCATTGCAAGTTCCTACACCTTTTGATAAACAGCCATGGTGCTGATGATAGATGAGACAATGCAAAGTTCTTTGGCAGAGGTGACAATATAAGATAATTCGTTTTCCAGACTACTGCTGAGTTGTCTCTGAGGCTGAAAATGCTTAGTTGATTTGTCACTTTAGTGTAGTAAACATTACTTGAGATTTAAATTTCATTATCAAATAGTAAGTTAAGTTATAGGACCTATATTCAAAATGAGTGGGATTTAACTATCCTCCTGGCTCTGTTAACTCAGATTTTCTGTGGTTTATTTAAATTAGTTAAGGTGAATACCACATCAGTTCCTTAAACCAATCACAGTTATTTCCTCCCCTATCACTCTCCAACTGTGTTCCTGTTCCATTCACAATGTACCTGATATAAATGAGATCATAAAACCAAATTTCATTTCTTTTGGAATCAGATGACCTGGGTATACTTAGAACTGACACCCACCACATGTACCTGCTCATGTTAGAAGTTCATAAGAGACATAACGTGGCAAATTTTCATGCTATTCTATTCTCATGGTAAGTACTATCTAGAAATGTGATATTACATACCACATAGAATATATTTATGAAGCACACTGTATCACTGTGCTTCCTGAATAGTTTCAAAGTACTTCAGCTCACCATTTGTAGAGGTCTTAAAGGAAAACTATGGGGTAAAACTGTGCATCAGATCATAGGTAAATAATGTTAGACTTAACAGATGGAAAGAGACTCAAAATAAAACATGAGATAAGAATTGTATCATTGCCAACAGAATTGTGTGGTTAATTAATCAAATAATGTAATCTGCTTGAATATATTCATGTATTGAAATTTACCCACAGGTTGATGGCAGTTAAAGTTATTATAACCAAAAAATAAATGAAACTCTAGTTTGAGTTAGAAATGAAAGTAAAGTTTCATGTTATGATGTTGTCGTAGACTTTTTGACACTAGCTTTTAAGAGCTCATGGATTTAATGAGAAGTGATGTGAACAAAGACAATTTTTGCATGATTAATAATTAGAATTTCAGAGTGTTACTATTAATTTATTACGAGAATCACCTAGAAAAAAAAACATACAGTTCAACAAATGCAAAGAATGGGTAAAAATGTGAACTCTGATATGGCATATGAATGAATTAGAAATGCATGTCATGTGGAAGTACTGAGTGGAATGGTAGTTCACAAATTATAGAGAGGGATTTTGTGAAAGAAAACTAAATAAATACACAAAAGTGTCAATTCTCAATGAGGAACTTGAAACTTTTAGTTGAGGACAGATGGCTGTCGAGGAACAACGGCTTAAGTTTAAAAGAATAATTGACCATGTACTGGGTGCATATATACCTAGCACAACAGTTCATGAAGGGAGGGGGACCCTCCATGGTACTCATATATAGTTACTGTAAAGAAACTTCTAAGGAAATAGACACTGACATACATACACTGAAGCACCAAAGAAACTGGTATTGTATAGGGCTCCCGCGAGCATACGGAACTGCCACAACACGACATGGCGTGGACTCCACTGATGTCTGAAGTAGTGCTGTAGAGAACTGACACCATGAATCCTGCAGGCATGTCCATAACTCTATAAGAGTACAAGGGTGTGGTGATCTCTTCTGAACAGCATGATGAAAGGCATCCAAGATACGCTCAGTAATGTTCATGTCTGGGGAGTCTGGTGGCCGGCAGAAGTGTTTAAACTCAGAATAGTGTTCCTGGAGCCACTCTATAGCAATTCTGGACATGTGGGGTGTCACATTGTCCTGCTGGAATTTCCCAAGTCCGTTGAAATGCACAAAGGACATGAATGGATGCAGGTGACCAGACAGAATGAATACATACGTTCACCTGTCAGAGTCATATCTCAACGCATCAAGCGTCCCATATCACTCCAACCGCAAATGACCCACACCATTACAGAGTCTCTGCCAGCTTGTACAGTCCCCTGGTGACATGCAGGGTACATGGATTCATGAGGTTACCTCCATACACGTACATGTCCAACCGCTTGATATGATTTGAAATGAGACTTGTCCAACCATGCAATGTGTTTGCAGTCATCAACGGTCCAATGTCAGCATAAGGCTTTGTGTGATGCAGTCATCAAGGGTACACGAGTGGGCCTTCAGCTCTGAAAGTCCATATCAATGATGTATCATTGAATGGTTTGCATACTGACACTTGTTGATGGCCCAGCATTCAAATCTGCAGCAATTTGTGGAATGGTTGCACTTCTGTTGTTTTGAATGATTCTATTTGGTTGTCATTGGTCCCATTCTTTCAGGATCTTTCTTCTGGACACAGTGAAGTCAGAGATTTGATGTTTTGTCAGATTTCTGATATTCACGGTACACTCGGGAAATGATCGTACGGGAAATCCCCACTTCATCGCTACCTCGGAGATACTGTGTACCATTGCTCATGCACCAACTATAACACCATGTTCAGACTCACTTAAACCTTGATAACCTGCCTTTGTAGCAGCAGTAACTGATCTAACAACTGTGCCAGACACTTGTCTTATGTAGGCGTTGCCGACTGCAGCACCATATTCTGCCTGTTCATGTATCTCTGTGTTTGAATACGCATGCCGATACCAGTTTTTTTTTTTTTTTTTTTTTTTTTTTTTTTTTTTTTTTTTTTTTTTTTTTTTTTTTGGCGTCTCAGTGTGTAACAAAACATGTTTGGCTGTCATGAGGGCTGCATGTGAAGGTTTCACCGACTAGTGTAGCATAAGATTATCAAAAGCTCTCTCACAAAATTTGAAGAAATTGTGGTAATGGCAGCTAGCAGCACCAAAGTTAGTGTCCAGACAAGTGTGGATGAGACATAAACTGAAACTGAGGAGAGCAAAGCAAAAGCAGAAATGTTTTCAAATGTTTCTCTACCTAGGGGAATCAAGGAGTATTGCATCAATTTAATTCTTGTACCACTGCAAAAATGAATGAAATAGATATTAAAGTTAGTCACATTGAGGAATAGCCAAAATTGTTAAAACTTTACAAAGCTCTAACACCTGACAAAATCCATATCAGATTCTATACTGAACTGCTGCCTGGGCTAGCTCTCCTTATTAACCATAATATACTGAAGATCCTTTGAACCATAAACTGTGCCCAGTAATCAGAAGAAATCACAAGGTACTCCCATCTACAAGGACAGCAGAGGTATTCCGTTAACTACTATCCAATATCCTTGGTATCCATTTGTCGTAGAATCCTAGAATGTATTCTGAGCTCAAAAGTAAGGATGTATCTCTAACAGAACAATCTCATCTGTGCCAACTGGCATGTATTCTGAAAACATTGATCATGTGACACTGAATTCGTGTTTTTATCACATGGTATCCTGAAAGCCATGGAGCAAGGCAGTCAGGTAGATGCAGTGTTTCTTCACATCCACATGGAATTTGAGTCAGTGAGACACATATGCTTATTATTGAAAGTATTACCAAATGGATCATCAGATGAGATTTGTGACTCCACTGAGGAAGAAAACAGCATGTGATCTTGGATGGAATGTCAGATATACAAGTAAGTTCTGGTGTGCCAGAAGGAAGAATGTTGGGACCCTTTCTGTTCATGTTGTATATTAACGACTGTGTGAAGCAATTATGTATAATGAAGGGCTGCCGGAAAAGATATGCAGATATATTCAGTCATATCTTAGTAGCATTTCAAAGTATTCACAACTTGCTTTAAATGTTAAGAAATGCACAATTTTATATTTCTTACTATTTAAAGCAAGTTGTGGAAAAAATTTATTATTCTGTGATACAATATCAATTGTTCAGAGTTGAAACTGGTCAACTTATATAAAATACCTAGATGTAACAATATGTAGGAATATGAAATGGAGTGACCACATAGGCTCCGTCACAGCTGAGGCAGGTGACAGACTGTGAATCATTGGTAGAGGGCTGGGAAAATGCAGTCATTCTACAAAGGAGACTGCATACAAAATACTCATGCAGCCATCCTACAATATTGCTCAAGTGTGTGGGACCTGTATGAAATAGGCCTGAAGGGACATATTAGATTATACAAAGGAAGACAGTAAAAATGGTTACAGGTTTATTTGACCCATACTGAAAGAAATGAACTGTCAGGCATTTGAAGACAGATGAAAACTATCTTTTGACAGCCTAGTAATCAAATTTCTATAACCAAGTAAGTGATAAATCTAGGAATTAATACAACCAATTACATATTGCTCCCCTACAGATCACAAAGACAAGATTAGAATAATTACAATGTTCACAGACATACTTTGGCACTCATTCTTCTCACTTACCATATTGGAATGGAATAGGAAAAAGCAGTAACAATGAGCACAATATGAGGTGCCTTCTTCCATGCATTTCTCAGTGGTTTCCAGGGTACGGATAACTAATGTCAAGTTTCTTTGGTAACATCATTTTATGCATCATGAGAGAGGACTTCCAATATGCCTGAGTTAAACATCAAAATTTGGCGAGATCTGACGAAAGTAGTACAGGAATTTTTTTACCTATAGGGCAGAGTCAGACTGTGTGACAAAAGCCACGAAGACATAGATCCATTATGTTAGTGTATCATGTGCAATTTAATTAAGATAGGGGATGAGTACTGAATGAAGGGATTTTTTTTATTGGCACATTATCATTCACAATTTATTTCATCTGCCACTATTTATTGAAGTATAGTACTGTACATGGCTAAACCCAGAGGTCCTAGGATTTTTTTACTTAACATCTGTTTTTCCACCCTTTGTCAAGGACTTTTAATGGTGAAGTTTCAGCGTGGTTTGGAATGCTTGTTAAACTTTTCTACATACCTATAGCTGGCTAGGTAAGTTGATTGATTATTTTATTGGTCCATTTCATCATTTTTGTACATAGCTACAAACTGATATTGGATAAGTCACGTAGAATGTCAGAGGAAGGCGTGTGTATGCCATCTCCTACAGGAGTATTCCTAGTAAAAGCACTGTGGAGATCAGAATCAATCACTGTGTTACAATCTCAATAATTCCAAAACATTCTTCAATTCATAGGTCGAAATCACTCGACGATATCTGTGTTTGACATTTTACCTAGGTGCCCGAGTAATCTCGAGCCCTTCCAAAATTTCGAAGAGGAAGACGAAAAATATTATATTAGGTACTCCTCGCATTGCAACGAGATTACGAAGTTTTGCCGGATGTATAAGCTACCAATAACGTATGACATACTGTATTTGTCATACTGTATTTGATTATGTAACTGTCATTAATTACGGGCCATATAACATTTTTCTACCGTACTATATATATTCGTCATCAGTTACTTGAAACAATCTAAAAAGGTGATCGTTGGCTACAGCGGCAGAGCGCCTCAGTCCTAGAGCGCTACATATTGTTTCAAATTGGAACTTCTGTTGCTGCTGCTGCTCTGTGACAGAAACAAATAGGTTCCTGCTGTCCGGTGGAGTTCAGGCTTGCGATCTATGCCTCCAAACTGACGAATGAGGTGGCGTGATCCTGGCATCTTGATGGTATCTTAACGGTCGGCGTGAACGGTGTCGTCCAGGGGTACTTGCAACTTGGCGGTCACGAAGCAGGTGAGGCCACCTGGTAGCATTAAGACTCTGCATCCGATGGCCCAGTGTTCGGACAAGTGGATTTGTCGAGTGGGCGGTCTTCTTGTAGAAGAGCCGAGCAGCCTGGCGGAACCTATCTCGGATGGTAGGTATACTGGAGACCCTGATGAGGTCAGCCAATTGGTGGTCCCGGTTCTGGAGCTGTTGCAGGCGGTCAACGTGAATCGCTGCTGCATTTGCCCCAAACCACGGTGGCATAGCCGAAGATCTGGCGGATAAGCGCGATGTAGAGCGCCACACTTAATTCAGGATGTAGTGTCATCGACAGGTTGAGGATGGGGTACAGTTGGGCCAGTTTACTCCTGGCTATTCGGACGACGTAGTCGATGTGCTGTCGCCACGTTAGCCTCCTGTCCAGCGCTACACCCAGATACTTCACTGTGGTGCCCCAAGCTACTGTGGTTCCCCTGATGGTAATCGATGGAAGATTAGCTGGGATGTGGTTCTTGGCGATGAGAAGCGTTTGTGTCTTAGCCCCATCGAACCTAAGGTGCCATCTCCATTCCCACTGATACTTGAAGCTGAAAATCTAACATCAAGTCCTCACGGTTGGTTTGAACTTAAAATTGGATGATCGTTGTTGCAGAATTTATGTAAATATATTTTCCAGTTATTTTCTCACATCTTAGTGTATCATACGATATTTTGATTTTTCACATTAACAAAGCCGATATTACATTATTAGCACCTATTATACAAAAATAAGTTCGATTACATCATAGAAAATCTTATGACTCACACTCTGTGGAAATAAGAATATTCCAAGGGTTTACAATTTTTCTTAAGAAATGAATTCTTACTAGTTTTCGTTACATTATTAATTTCGATTATTATTTCATAAATGAATCCATAAATAAACATAGTAAACAGTACAGGACTGTGTAATTAACAATAGAAATTTTAAGTGTGCAAATAATTCGTAATTTCAAATGTTTGTAAAAACAAAATTATTTTAACTACATTCAGAACTAGCACGTTTCGATTATAAGATGAAAATAAAATATTTTATAAAGTAATTCATTTTCATAAATTTTGGCGTGAAATATGGCATACTGTGTACAAAATTATACGAAAGTTTTCAGAAAAGCAAATGAGAAAATAGTGACCTGTCGAAAATTCGAAAAATAATATTGGTATCGACAACTACTTTTAAGGAAAAGTAATGCTAGAGGAGGATGTCCAGTTGCAAATGCTACAGCAATAAACAAATACAAATGAGAAAAAAATATGTGTTCACAATTTATCAGCGCCTGGAGTTAGCGGTAAAAGCGAAACGGAATCAAAGGCTGGTGTACGGGATCGTGATGAAACTGAGACTGAAACCTTACGTTACCAGTATGGACTTGGAGATACAGCCTTCATAAAGTCTGGTGGTTGTATGCTCGAAATTTTGAAGAAGTCTAGTCAATAAAAAGATCAATAGGTTTCCATACTTCGTGGAATAAATAAAATGTACACAAACAAAATAATATACTCACGTAAACCTTTGAAAGAAACTGTAAGTAAAGTGAAAAATCAAACAAACGTCGCGACAAGCAGCCGTCACAAAAGTCCTCTAATAGATTCTAGTACGTAAAAATTCAAAAGGTTACACTATATCTACAGAAATACCTGCTCATCAACTGTAAAGGCATTTTTCCTGAGGGTTCTATATATCCTCGATTTGCTGCTAATGCCCACCAATTTCTTTTTTCTTCATTTTGCGGAGAAGCGAGCATACAAAAGTATTATTGATGATACTTCGTGGCAGATTAATCTAGTTTTAATCTTCGAGGAACTTACAGTTCAACACACACTCCACTGCAAAATGAAACTTCATTCTACACTATTATTGATAAATATGTAATTTCACATGCGTGTATTAAATTTTAATTTGTTTCATGTGAGCCATAATTCAAAATAAAATACTACTTTCATTAGAAAATTGCTATTTAATCTTTGTTCACTATAATTTTCACGTACAGAAAAAAAAGCTGGAAGTAGGTTCGGACATGAGACGCTTACATTACGAGACTTCGACAGTATTTACTGAGCTACATGTACTTGTTTGTCATGCGAACTGTTCCATTGTTAGACATTACTTCTCGAATATTTGCTTCTTCTAAAGTTGTGTCTTAGTTAGTGTGAAATTCTATAACCAGACGTAAACAACATCGAAAAGGGATAGTTCATAATGTCCCCTTGTCAGATAAAAGCTCTTGTATATGCTCACAGGCGTAAAATCTACTGCTACCTGACCAGAGTGCAAACACATACAGAGTGCGTAACAAAATAGTTCGAATGGCTCTGAGCACTATGGGACTGAACATCTATGGTCATCAGTCCCCTAGAACTTAGAACTACTTAAACCTAATTAACCTAAGGACATCACACAACACCCAGCCATCACGAGGCAAAGAAAATCCCTGACTCCGCCGGGAATCGAACCCGGGAACCCGGGCGTGGGAAGCGAGAACGCTACCGCACGACCACGAGCTGCGGACAGTGCGTAGCAAATCCAGCAATAACTCAAATACGTTGTAGCTACTTTCACGTGTGGAAAAGAACAATTCACCGATTGTGATATCCAGTGGCAGACTTAGGTGCTTCATTGCGTGACGTCACGAGTCTTCTATGGTATGAAGCCCACATCTGGTCTACTTGCTGCCGTTACTTAATGGTTATTAGAAAGAATGCGACTGGTTACTGTTTTCAGTATCGGCTTACTTCCAGGCATGAAAGTAATGTGCCGGCCGCAGTGGACGTGCGGTTCTAGGCGCTGCAGTCCGGAACCGCGGGACTGCTACGGTCGCAGGTTCGAATCCTGCCTCAGCCATGGATGTGTGTGATGTCCTTAGGTTAGTTAGGTTTAAGTAGTTCTAAGTTCTGGGGGACTGATGACCTAAGATGTTAAGTCCCATAGTGCTCAAAGCCATGAAAGTAATGTGAGGCTAATCAGGTAATGGTCATTTCAGAAACGCTGTCTGAAAATGCACAATCATTGTGAGCACCTCTGTATTAATAAATGGAAACGTATTTTTAATTATTTATTCATCTTTAACCATTTGCATGCAATCGATGTCGTCATGAGTAGTGTACAAGAGCCTTTATAAAGTATGATAGACACATTAAAAAATTTATCACACATAACTGAAGTACACCCTCCAAAAGAACATACTTAACAAAACAATATCGTTGATACATAAAGATTTCACCGCATGGTTGGCAGTTAAATATGGAACTAAAATTGTTAAATTACTAAATTTCATGTATAAAAGGAACCGAGGGCCTACACAAAACATTTTTCTGTGCAGTTAATAGTAAAATACTATCTGAAAATTATTTAGTACTTTGCATATTCATTGCATATGTAGACCAAGATACTAGAACAAAAGAAAGAAAAAAAAAAACAGGAAAAGGTACAAACAAACAGTATTATGAGTTGTTTAGTAAATCAGGTGTACATTTTTAAGTGTTTTCAAATTCTTAGTTTAAAAAGCTTTGTCTTTTAGCCATTACTGAGTCTTGCTTTTACGGATATTAAGAGAGACCCCCACCAACCCCCATAAACCATGGACCCTAACTTCGATGGCGTGGCTTCGTGTCTCAGCGATACAGATAGCCGTACCGTACAAATAAAGGGGTATCTGTTGAGAATCGAGACAAACGTGTGGTTCATGAAGAGGGGCAGCAGCCTTTTCAGTAGTTTAAGGAACAACAGTCTGGATGATTGTTTGATCTGGCCTTGTAACATTAACCAAAACGGCCTTGCTGTGCTGAAACTGCGAACGGCTGAAAGCAAGGGGAAACTGAAGCTGTAATTCCCCCCGGGGACATGCAGCTCTGTTGTATGGTTAAATGATGGCATCCTCTTGGGTAAAATATTCCCGAGGTAAAATATTCCGGGGGTAAAATATTCCGGAGGCAAAATATTTCCCCATTCGGGTCTCTGCGCGGTGACTACTCAGGAGGATCCCGTCATCGGGAGAAACAAAACTGGCATTCTACCGATCGGAGTGTGGAATGTTAGATCCCTTAATCGGGCAGAAGGTTAGAAAATTAAAAAAGGGAAATGAATAGGTTGAAGTTACATATAGTGGGAATCTATGAAATTCGGTGGGAAGAAGAACAGGATTTCTGATCAGCTGAATGCAGGTTTATAGATACAAAGTCAGATAGTGGTAATGCAGGAGTGGGTTTAATAACGATTACGAAAATAGAAATGCGGGTAAGCTACTCTGAACATCATAGTGAACGCATTATCGTACCTAAGATACACACAAAGCCCATGCATACCATAGCAGTATTTGTTTATACGCCAACCAGCTCCGCAGATGATGAAGAGATTGAAGAAATGTGTGTGAGATCAAAGAAATTGTTCAGATACTTAAGGTAAACGAAAATTGAATTGTGGTGTTGGGCTGGAATTCTAGAGTAGGAAAAGGAAGAGTAAGAAAAGTAGTAGGTAATTACGGACTGCGGGAAAGGAATGAAAGAGGAAGTCGCCTCGGAGAATTTTGCGCAGAGCATAATTTAATCATCGTTAATACTTACTGTTAGCTTAAGAATCATAAAAGAAAGTTGCACATGTGGAAGGGTCCTGGAAACACTAGAAGGTTTCAGACTGATTTTGTAGATCTTACGCAGAGGTTTAGGAATCACATTTTAAATTGTAAGACATTTCCAGGGGCATATGCGAATTATGACCACAATTTATTGGTTATGAACTGTAGATTAAAACTGAAGAAATTGCAAAAAGGTAGGAAATAAAGGGGATGGAACCTGGATAAGTTGACAGAACTAGAGGGTGTTCAGAGTTTCAGACGGAGCGTTGGGCAACAGATGACTAGAACATGGGAAAGGAATACAGTAAAATGGGTAGCTTTAAGAGATGAAACAGTGAAGGCAGCAGAGGATCAAGTACGTAAAAAGACGAAGGCAGAAGAAATGCTTGGGTACCGCAAGAGATGGAATTTAATCGATGAAAGGAGAAAATTTAAAAATGCAGTAAATGAAGCAGGCGAAAGGTAATACAAACGTTTAAAAAATTGGATGGACAGCATGTGCAAAACGGCTAAACAGGAAGGGCTAGAGGACAAACGCAAGGAGTTACAGCGTGTGTCACTAGGGGAAAGACAGATACCGCCTACAGGAAAATTAAAGAGGCCTTTGGAGAAAAGAGGAGCAGCTGCATGAATATGAAGAGCTCAGATGGAAAACCAGTCTTAATCAAAAATGGAAACCTGAAAGGTGGAAGGAGTACATAGAGGGTCTGTACAAGGGAGATGAACGTGAAGCCAGTATTATAGAAAGGGAAGTGGACGCATATGAAAATGAGATGGAAGATACGATAATGTGAGAAGAAACTTGCGCAGCTCTGAAAGATCTAAGTCAAAACATGGGCCCAGGGGTAGCTGATATTCCGTGGGAGTTACTGATAGCCTTGGGAGAGCCAGTCATGGCAAAACTTTTCCATGTAGTGTGCAAGATGTATGAGACAGGCAAAATACCCTCAGACTTCCAGGAGAATGTTGTTATTCCAAAGAAAGCAGTTGCTGACAAGTGTCAAAATTACAGAACTATCAGTTTAATAAGCCACGGTTGCAAAATACTAACACGAATTCTGGAATTCTGTAAAGAAGAATGGAAAATCTGGTAGAAGGCGACCTCGGGGAAGATTAGTTTGGCTTTCGCAGAAATCTAAGATAAGTTACTAGATAGGTTAAGGAACGACACACACCTGCGTATGTAGCATTTGTAGACTTAGAGGAAGCTTTTTACGCTGTTTACTGGAGTACTCTCTTTCAAATTCTGAAGGTAGCATGAGTAAAGTACAGGGAGAAAAGGGCTGTTTATAACTTGTAGCGAAACCAGGCTGAGGTTATAAGAGTCAAGGGGCACGGGAGGGTAGCCGTGGTTGAGAAGGGAGTGGCACAGGGCTGTAACCTGTCCCCGATGTTGTTCAGTCTATACAATGAACAAGCAGTAAAGGAAACCGAAGAAAATTTGGAGTAGGAATTAAAGTTCAGGGAGAAGAAATAAAAACTTTGAGGTTTGTCGACGACGTTGTATTTCTTTGACAGACAGCAGAGGACTTGGAAGAACAGTTGAACGGAATGGACAGTGTATTGAAAGGTAGATATAAGACGAAAGTCTAAAAAAGCAAAACAAGAATAATGGAATATAGCATAATGCAATCAGGTGACGCTAAGGGAATTAGATTAGGAACCGAGACACTTAAATTAGTAGATGAGTTTTGAAATGCGGGAAAAAAACAGATGATGGCCGAAACAGAGAGGACATAATATGTAGACTGGCAATGGTAAGATAAACATTTCTGAAGAAGAGAAATTTGATAACGCGGAATACAGATTTAAGTTTAAGGAAGTCTTTTCTGAAGATATTTGACTCGAGTGTAACCATATATGGAAACGAAACATGGATGATAAACAGTTAACACAAAAAGAGAATAGAAGCTTTCTAACTGTGGTGCGACGGAAGAATGTTGAAGATTAGATGGGTCAATCATATAACTAACGAGGAGGCAATGAATAGAGTTGGGGAGACAAGAAATCTGTGGCACAGCTTGACCAAAAGAAGAGATCGGTTGATAGGACACATTCTGAGACAGAAAGGGATCACCAATTTAGTACTGGAGGGAAGTGTTGGTGATAAAAACTGTAGAATAAACAGATTGAGAAGGGGCTAGGTTGCAGTAGTTATTCGGAGATGAAGAAGCTTGCACAGGGTAGAGTAGCATCGAGAGCTGCATCAAACCAGTCTTCCGACTGAAGACCATCACCACCACCAACAACAGCAACAACAACAACAACAACAACAACGAGAGGGACAGGTAGTGTTGAGCAGCCTTATTACAATGTATTCGTAACTCTCTTGTGTGTGTGTGTGTATTTTTTTTAAGTCAAGTTGTAAGTATGTCTATCTTTATTGTTTGACTAGTGTTATGATTATGGTCAGACTGGCTAAGGTTATAATTGTTGAAAGTCACTACAGATGTTCTAATTTAGGTTATGACATGTTCGATCTGTCTACCATCATTGGCGATGATGTGGCGCAAACGAATAGCGAAATTCTGCATGACCCGCTAAAGTGTCGGAACATCGTTGCCGCCGATGACCTCCTGAATGGTTGTTTTAAACTCGGCAATGGTTTTGGGGTTATTGCGGTACACCTTGTCTTTAATATAGCCCCGCAAAAAGGAGTCGCATATATTCAGATCCGGACAATATGGCGGCCAATCGAGGCTCATGCCAGTGGTCTCTGGGTACCTCGGAGCCAGAATGCGATCTCCAGAGTGCTCCTCCATGGCACCAAACACTCTCCTGCTTCGATGGGGTCGAGCTCCATCTTGCATAAACCACATCTTGTCGAAATCAGTGTCACTTTAGATAATGGGGATTAAATAATCTTCTAAAACATTCACTTACTGTTCACTAGTCACCATGCCATCAAGGAATATCGCACCGATTATTCCTTGACTGGACACTGCACAACACATAGTCACCAAATGAGGCTGAACAGACTTCTGGATCGCGAAACGTGGATTTTCAGTCCCCAAAATGCGCCATTTTCGCTTATTGAATAACCCATCCAAATCAAAGTTGGCTTCATCGTTAAACCAAGCCATAGTCACATTAATGTCCTGTTCGTCAATTCTGTGGACAATAGTGTTGGTGAATCACAACCGCTGTTCCATGGCCCTTAGGTTTAATGGCTTATGGGTTTGAATTTTGTGTCTCCACACTGATCCCCACATGTTGTGCAGCTCGTCTGATCAATTTCCCGGTGTTGGTCTGAAACACAGGGCGTATCTTCTCGATGTTTTCAGGCGTTTTCACGCTTTTTGGAAGACCGACATTGCCAACACTGTCATCATGAACACTACCCGTTCTCACAGACTTGCAAATCAAATTCTTGATTGCTAGCACACTTGGACCGGTGGTCTTCAGCTTGAGCTCGGTCGCAAACTTCTTTTGGGCCGCAGTTGGGCTGTTGTTGCTGGCATAGTAGGCCTTCACAAGCGCTATATATACTCTGGCACTCTGAACCGTGATATTTTCACGTGCAAATGGGCTGCAACACCGGGGCACGTGCGCCTGCTCATACCAATTCCTGTAATGCCCATGCAGTTTGAACGTCATAACGCAAACCGTTCAGAAGTTATGACGATTTTATTTCATATAGTTCAATAATCGCCACCTTGCATATGCCAAGAGTTTAGGTAGAAGTGGACTCCACATCAACGTTGCATAAGATGAAAGAATTATTTACACTCTTTTCATAGTTAATAGTTAACTTATTGGCTTCAAACCACATACTGGATAATCTGAGGATATATTTATTTTGCTCCTTCAGTTGATTTATGCACAACCGTGAATTAATGAGAGTTGTATCGTCTGCGTAAAGCACACATTTGCATGGCATATTGCTGGGCAGGTCATTTATAGGTTGCGTACCAGTGGTTAAGTCATTTATTCCCTGGTCTTATTCGAACTTGCGTGTTCATTGACTTTGTTTAATACAAAATTATACGTGCTTTGTACACCAGAATAATAAATGTAATATTATCATAACTATAAAAAGACTGTGAATACGGAGTATCGTTGTGAGTGCGCATCTCATATCCTCACTTGGTTTATTCATTTCAATTTTGGAAACTATTACTGCCCTTTCTTTCTTTGGAAGTGTGAACCTCCCAAATTCATGTATTAATAATTGTACTTAACAGTAAGCTCCCCCAACGGTAAAAGTCTACTGGTTGTATGAAGTGTGTTCCAATTTGTTCGAAAAATTACAATTCACTTCAAGAAAAATGAACCTCCACCTTTTCATTTAAAAGTAGCTGAAATAACTAGAAAAAACAGCAGCAGGTACATTGCTGTGCCAGTACCAGAATACATTTCGTCTGCATATATACATTCATCTTGTATGTAAGATGTTGTTTGGGTAAGAAATCACCTTAAATAGCCAGCTTCTAAATTTTTTTTTTACGCTTTCAAGATAGCTGGTACTAGACTACGTTTCAATTATTTTTCAAATATGTTAGTCTTTCCTATGCTTTTTATTCTGAGAGGTACTTAATTTGGTTTACCGCACGATCAACCCATTTCGAACATGTGCTGGCATTTGTGTGTGTCATGCTTAATTTGTAAATTATTGATAATGACAACTTTCTCCTGGGAGAGTGCGCTCTTGTATGTACATAACATCGAAAGTTACAGAATATACTTTCGTTAAATTAACAATAATGTTCCAGAATCTTTTAAAAATACAAAGGTAAAAATAAAATTATATATATAAAGTAGCACGACGCATACCAGTGCACGGGCTATACTTATAATATGGAGACATTACCCACTACACCACTGTGAATACCTACAACTTTGGACTCTGTTTCACATTTATGTACCGTGAAGACTTCAACCATTGTTACATTTTTACATTATATTCAGTTATAACAAACTTACTAATAACGACACGCTGTCGAGAGATCTTCCATACTAGGAGGCAGTATATACAGTGAAGGACCAAATGGGTGTGGGGGAGAGGGGGGAGGGTGCAAAAGTGGCAGTCTGCCAAAGATCTCTCTTCCTAGGAGCCTGCAGTTCCTAGGGCCTCGAGATTTGGAGGCCGTCAGGACAAGAAAATTTTTAATCAGATTCCAAACAAGGTCACAATATGTTCAGTAAATGGGAGGCAGTTGACAGTCCGAGGCCCCACATATGTATGCAAAGTACATTGCTACAAAAAAATTGTACGGCCTTTTAGAGATTTTCAGTTCACTCAAGATTCATTGTTGCAACAGTGTATGTGGAGTAGTACATGAAATGATAACATATACAGAACAATCGCACAAGAGGTTCTAAGGGACCAGATATCGATCCATGCTGAATCAACCATTTTAGTTCTTGGTGTAGCCTCCACAGGCGGCAATGCAACCTCTCTCTGTGGCACCCAGTCGATCGTAAAGACAGCGAATACTGTTCTGGGATACGTTATGCCACACCTGCTCGACCTGTTCAGGTAGTTCTGTAAGAGTTGTTAGCTGACGAGTCGCACGAGTCCTCGTCCCATCATACCCCACACAAGCACAATTGGAGCCAAGTACAGACATCAAGCTCGCCAAGGAAGTTGCTGCACATGTTGCAGAGCACGTTGAGTTTCACGGGCAGTGTGTCGGCGGGCATTATCATGTTTGAGCAACACATTAGCCTGCTATTGCAGGAGTGGCAAAAGAACAGATCTAACAACCTTCTGCACGTACCAAGCGCTGGTTAGCATCCGCTCCACAAACACCAAAGGTGAATAAGAGTTGCAGCTTATCGCACTGCAGACCATAAGGCCTGGGGTGGGTCCACAATGTCCTGGACGAATACATTTTACGAGACAGCGCTCACCAGGACTACGTCGTACTTCGAACAACCACCACTTGCGTGCAGGCAGAATGTACTTTCGTCGCTGAAGACCAGCAATTCCATCTTTCAAGTGATCCTATGACAACACCAGTCAAGCCGTGCACGTCGATGCAGTGGAGTGAGTGGGAGACTGGCTAGGGATGTGTATGCTTGTAGTCCCATTGCTAATAACCGGTTCGCAACAATTCGTGCTGACACGTCTGGGCTCACAAGCCCTTTATCTCTGCTCTGGGAGCTGTACGATCTCACACTACTGCTCTCACAATACGACGATCCTGCCGGCCGTCTGTGCTGCGTGAACGTCCAGAATCGCGTTTACGGGTGCGATAATGTTCACGTGACAACTGATACGAACACCATTGCAAAGCTAATGTAGCATGTCCACCTTGTGTGGCAATACTCCGAAAGGATCGTTCTGCCACTCGGAAGGCCACAATTTGACCACTTTCAAACTCGCTCAGTTGGCTGTAGGAAGCACGAGTGCGTGTCCTTGGTATTGTCGCCTGCTTGCTTCACACGTGTGCACCACACTGAATCTTCTGGCTGTGAGCATATCCTATTAAAGGGTAGACCCAGATGGCGCTCAGATAGCTATGCCACTACGTTATCTGTTGGCTGACGACAATGAAACCATTATCAGTACATGTACTATCCCCCAGGTGGCGAAGCTGTCATCGGATCAAAATCGAGGTCGTCTTTCGAAGTGTACCAACTTTTTTCCTCCTGTGTATAAATATAGGTAACTACTTACCTGTTATCAGGCAATGGCTGGGGGTGTGTGTAGAATTTTTGTAAAACGTTGCATGAAACTTAAGAGCTGTAGACTGATAATCATTTGCCTGCTAAACGCAGTTATTCTAAACGAAACGATTTTGATATACTAAATTTCGTTAAAAATTCCAGAATCGTGACAAACAGATAAGCCCAAACAGATAATGAATTATCAATTAGCAAGATAAAATAATCTTTTTATACTCCGAGAAATTGGCTTTATTGTGAGCTGCATTATAAACGTTGTTCCCAACATTCGTTTGAAAAGGACCATGCATTTATGACCGTGATGATACGCTGTACTACCGTGATGGTAGGCTGTACTACGAGCCTAAAGGTTACATGCAGAAAAATACTGTTAATGGGTGTGTAGGCCATGATCTGTCACCGAAATAATCTTGCGAATTTTTTTTTCTACCGACAGGAATTCAGTTACCTGGCTCTCAGGTGAGGAAGCTAAGAAAACAAAAACTGTACACTCTATATTACTCGCTGGATTCTTACCCAAATACGTTTCCGCTCGTGAAGAAAATAAAGATGGCGAAGGGAGGAGTGATCTAAACATTGAATCTCGTTCTGGCGTACAGATAATTACTGATGTTGAGACTACTTCACACACAAGTGACAAGCGTATTGTTTGTCATTTTAATGGTGAAGATGTTTGGGTTGTGGGGTGCTCAACTACGGGGTCTTAGCACCCGAACGAAGTTACAATTTTTACACAGCCCAATTTTTGTACACAGTCCAGTCCAACCACTGTCACGAATGATGATGATGATGATGACGTTGAGGACAACATACACCCAGTCCCCGGGCAGACAAAATCCCCAACGCGGATGGGAAACGAACCCGGGATCCCGTGATTTAGAGGCAGCAACGCTAGCCACTAGACCACGAGCAGCGGACACATTTTAATGAAGACTTTGACGAAAGTGATAGTAAAAAGAATTATGATAAAGACAGTAATGATGAGAAAATTAATGAGAATCAATATATTTTCATCGGTTGATACTGCAAATTGGTCAATAATTGTTCTAGTGCATAATATAATTTTGATTCTTTTAAAGGGGATGAAGTATATCGAGACAGGGAGGGACTTCTGAATCTATATAAAGGCCAGGTGAACACACTAAAGGAACACACACTTGTTTAACTTCGCCATGGTTTCATTCCCATTTGACTGACACTAAACATTTAAAGAAACGGATGATATACCCACCATCAACAAAACCACTGTAATACTTTTGCTGCAGGTTATGTACATTTCAGGATGACACCAATTGCCCGCATCTCGTGGTCGTGCGGTAGCGTTCTCGCTTCCCACGCCCGGGTTTCCGGGTTCGATTCCCGGCGGGGTCAGGGATTTTCTCTGCCTCGTGATGGCTGGGTGTTGTGTGATGTCCTTAGGTTAGTTAGGTTTACGTAGTTCTCAGTTCTAGGGGACTGATAACCATAGATGTTAAGTCCCATAGTGCTCAGAGCCATTTGAACCATTTTTGATGACACCAACAAAAATTAATTTATATCTGGCTCCTTTCAGTGGTGAAAATTGAATCCAGAGATCGAAAGCATGAATCATCCTCTGAATATCTATCAAATTTAGAAAAATGGAAAACACTAATTATGGGCTTGAAAATTAATAAAACCATTGACACAGCTAATAAGAAGATTGTTAATGGCGAGACCAAGAAATGAAGAAACATCGCCATTCAGGTTTTACGCAATTTGTAGCGCAAATTTGCTGTCGGCTGTCTACTTGGGGACGATTTACATGAAAACAGAGGAAATTTCTTAGAACTGGCGAAACATGATCCCCTGGTACCGAATGCAGCCAGCAAAAATTACAGGCTCCATCGCACTGGCCATGTCCACTGACTCTGCACAGAGTTGTTCCGGATGAACTACACAGTGTATTTTAAAGGGTTTGGTGTCACATTCTGAGTTTAGTCTTCAAATGAAAACTGCATATTTGCCACACATACAGGGATCGACAAAAATATGGAACACCAAACACACGACACGTTGCCATGCATAACACCGTGGAAGAAAGCTGTTACCATTCAAAACTGCTTCCTTTCTTGTCTGAATGGATAAATATGGGTGCTGCATGGTCTTCAAGGGACTCTTATACCACATGTCCTGCAAAATAGTGGCTGGTGCAAGTAACGATGATGGAACTGGGTAGTGATCACGCGGCCTTCACCCCAAAGTAGGCCACAAAAGATCAATAGTACTGAGATCTAATAGCTGTGGTGATAAGGGGCGATGCGACAATTCATCCTCGTGCTCAAAAAACCAGTCTTGGGCTGTACGAGCAGTGTGAACAGGGTTCTGTCGTCTTGGAACTTCACTGAGGAACAAAATTTTCCCATGGGGTAGAACTGATCAAACGAAATGGTCGCATAATCCTTGGAAGTAATGCGAACTCGCGAAGTGGGGACCATGGAACACCACGTTAGCCGCGCTGCAGTCATGGACTGTGCGGCTGGTCCCGGTGGACGTTCGAGTCCTCCCTCGGGCATGGGCGTATGTGTTTGTCCTTAGGATAATTTAGGTTAAGTAGTATGTAAGCTTAGGGACTGATGACCTTAGCAGTTAAGTCCCATAAGATTTCACACACATTTGAACATTTTTGAACACCGCGTTATGGCTGTCCAAATTATCAGCGACTCCCCCCCCCCCCCCCCCCCCCCCCCATGCTTCACTCTTGAGATGTAAAATGGGCCAGAAGCTGGAAACAATTTGAAACAAGACACTTGTGACCAAATGACTTTCTTCCATTGCTTCATAGTCTAGCTTTTATGGCTTCGTTCCTCTGTTACAGTCATTTGTGACAATGGTTAATGGTTTTGGAATTCCAGCTCGCACTGCAGTTCCCAGCTTCTGGAGCTCCTTTCATCTTCTTCTGTCGCTGCCAGGGTTCGTGAGTGCGATATAAAGTTCTGGAGTGACTTAAAGCTCTCTTATTTTTCGTCACAAGCCTCTTCAGTGACCTTCTGTCACGATTACTCTCCACACACACATTACCCCACGTTGTGACTTTCCGCTTTGCCTTTATGAGGTATAAATCTTCGATACGTTGTCTCTTGAAACGCTGAACACTTCAGCTACTTTGGCTACGTAAGTGTCCAGCGTATCAGCACAAACAATTTGCCCATGTTCGAAACCACTCAGCTCCTACATAATGTATTCAAAGTTACACAGAACACTGTTATGACCAGAACTAACAGTTGCTATGTAATGAGGAGATTGCATGGGTACCGTTGGTGGTAAAATATAACCGCAGAACTGTGAAACCCCTGTATTTCTCTGTTCCCCTTCTACACCGCTCTTCCTAATCTGTAACGCGCAAGGAGATAAGATCTACTAGATCTTTCGAAACCTCGAAGTCGTACCTCTAAAGACAACATAAATCGAGCAGTAACAGTCTGTGGGTTTGGGCAGGGCTATGGAGTACCAAGCAAACATGATGCATTTTTTGGTAATTGCTTGGATAAATTACTTACAATATCGTCAACTCAACACTCCACTGCATTTTTTGAAATAGTAACTGCTGAACATTGTCAGGTTTTGTGAGGAAACAGTTTTTCTGCTGTTACGTAATACACATTTTCATCCGACTGTCCACCATGTGTTTCTTCATAGCGGTAACGAGTACTGTGTTCCTTAAAAACAGTAATGACTTCGTTACTGATACCACACATCTTTCTCTTGAACGAAATATTTTACGGCCCATGTTGTGTTGAAAATACGACACTATCTATCTACTTTTCTGTTTTTAGTTTGAACTGATATAGTTCACACATACTTGAAAGGAAGAAAACAAGAAATAAGAATAGAGTTAAATGAACTGGAAGAATCCACACTACTTTTAAAATCTTTCGCTCAGGCATGTACTCTACCAGATGTATGATACACAATAAAACATCGTTACAAAATTGTTCTTATTTCAAATATGGGGTTGACATTTTATTGCAGTTTTGGGGGTACATTTTTTAGACGTTTTGGCACAGTTAGGGAGCATTTTGATACAATGTTTTTTTTTTGCTATAACATGTATGTAGTCTCCAGTAGTCAATTTCCTGTTTCATACGAAATATTTATGAGTCGAATATATTGCAATATTCTGTCATCTTTAATTTTACACATTCTGTGACCTATTACACGCACTTCATAATCATAGAATTTGACATACAAACTAAATAGCAGCATGTTCCTGACAACTGAGAGAGAAAAGGAAAACGGCGAAATAGCATAATCGATCCAGCTTATCTGTACCTGAGCTCTGATAGTATGCTAAGAAGAACTACTTATTACTAATGTCTCGAAATAAACGGATTAGTAGACGTTAAATATATCTTCTGTTGTTATTTCCCTGTACCGCTAGACACCCAAGTCCTATTACCGGTTCCAGTATTAAATAGCTATTGTACAGTGAAGAAATGTGCGTCAAACGTGAAGTCCCTCCGTCTAAAGCATTGCAGACAGATTAACTGTAAAATGTTTGATAAGGCATATGCCTCGTGTAACAGAGGAGTTCAACACTTCTTCAGGTCAGTCATTAGATTGAGTGACAGAATATAGATATTAGGCAACTGCAGTCAGCATCCATAAATCGTGATATAAGTTTACACATGGCTTCTCTATAGCTTTGGAAAATGTTCAAGTGTGTGTGAGAATTCGTAAGGGACCAAACTGCTGAGGTCATCGGTCCCTAGACTTACGCACTACTTAAACTAACTTATGCTAAGAACAACACACACATCCATGCCCGAGGAAGGATTCGAACCTCCGGCGGTAGAGGCCCCGCAATCCGTGCATGACGCCTCAAACCGCGCGGCCACTCCGCGCGGCTATAGCTTTGGAAACAGCATCATCATGCCCTATCTGTTCCCAGGAACCTACACATGCAAAATCCCAACTGATCTAAATATCACAGCATCCACCACTTGCAGTCGAAACATGGTAGGACCTGTCGGATCCACTACAGACTTGACAGAAGGACGAAGAATTCTCCTTTCACCTGACACATCAATATATGTCCCCACCACCCCATGTAGGTGTGCTTGCTTTCACATGCTAGGTCAGTACACTGCACACATAGGTGGTTCCTCTCACATGACTGGATTTGTGTAGCACAGGTCTTACCAGTAGCGCCCTGCTGGGGAGGAAGTTGATGTTTTTAATTCTTCCCACCCCCATCCTCAAGGAAGACTGCAAACACTGACAGAATAGTGGCAGTGTCTATCAGTTTCGACACAAAGAAGATGAATCTAGGTTCTTTAATGCAATTCAAGGGGTGTCAAGATCATAGTGCAATCATGGCTATCATAGTAAGAGTGGACCTAATTGTGACTGGTATAGGGAAAACGAAAAAGAATATATTTCATCAGCGTCAAAAATCCTCTTACTGTAGCTAATAAATGTTCCTGACACACGGCACACGAGGAAATAGGAGGTCCACATTTAATGCGAGCAACAATATGTTTGCATGGAAGAAACAGTTCTTCCACTTCTTCCTGCAAGCAAGCTTTCAGATTTGATGGAAGTTTAATATGAGCTGCATCCTTAGCAGTAAGTTTCGCACCTCTGTTATGAAAAATATAATCCACGAAATTATAACTAATCACAAGAATCACAAACACAGTTTGTTGAGGGTCTTCAACAGTCCTGGTTAGGTGAAGGTGGATCCACCACACATTATATATCGGATAGGTTCCCAAGGAGAATCCATCTGGAATGTGACAGGGGTGGTGTCCAAAGGTGGATCCACCCTCGTTACTTCTAAGATAGGTTTTGAAAGTGGATGCACCAGCAGTAGGTCCAGGATAGGGCCTGAAGATCGATCCATCCATGGTAGGACTGGGGTAGGGCCGCAAGTTTGATCCACCAGTGGTTTGTATGTGTTAGGGTATGAAGGTGGATTCTCGTGCGGTAGGTCTGTGGGGGGGGGGGGTCAGAGACCATTAGGGGGGGGGGGTGTTACCGCAAATTATGTTTGTGCTTCTTGAGAAGGGTAAGGATTTAAGGATTTTGTACAAAATATTTGTCATAACAGAGATGTAAAAATCACTGCAAAGGATGCAGCTAATATTAAACCTCCATCAAATCTTCTGAGAGCAGCATCAGAACACCATGTTACTGCGAGAGCTTCCGATGATGCTCGCCTTTGTAAAATCTGTTTCTGGGAAGTAGGGGAGGTACTGTTCTTTCCATACAAACATGGTACATATTGCTGCTTGTGTTAAACGTGGACATCTCCTTCTCCCGTGTGCTGTGTGTCAGATACCTGTTTCAGCTAACTTAAGAGCATTGTTGAAGAAAAACAGCGATTTTGTAGGAAGTACCATTGTTTTAGTACACATTATTATACGTTCTTAATACGCAATGTGTAAAACAAAAATCTA
This sequence comes from Schistocerca serialis cubense, assembly GCF_023864345.2. Lineage (NCBI taxonomy): Eukaryota > Metazoa > Arthropoda > Insecta > Orthoptera > Acrididae > Schistocerca > Schistocerca serialis. The sequence goes on from NC_064640.1 coordinate 515,988,769, forward strand.
TTGTTAAAATACATTCTTCTGTTTCTTCCTACATCAATCACACTTAGGTCCTCTGTTAATATGACAGCTATGATTAAACTATGGTCTTTACACCTTTTGACCTGCATTAAGGAATCGTAATTCTTTTTTCACAGTCGAAACTGACAGACAATACCACCATTCTGTCAACATTTGCAGTCATCCATGGGGAGGGGCGGGGAGTCGGGAATGAAAACATCATTTTTGTCCCCAGCAGAGTACTATAGTTACGACCTGCGCTACACAGTTCATGTGAGAGGAAACATCCGTGTGTGGAGTGGATTTACCGAGCAGGTGAAAGGAAGCTCATCTGCGCGGGGCGGTGGGTATGTGTATTGGACAATCAAGTCAAAGGAGAATTCTTCGGCGTTGTGTCAAGTCTGTAGTGGATCTGACCTGTCCTAACATGTTTGGACTGCAGGTGTTGGATGCTGTGACATTTAGATCATTTGGGATTTAGCATGCCAATCAGCATGTTCAGGTTTCTGGGAGCATATGAGGCATGATCGCTGATGTTTCTAAGGATGAGTGTGTAAAATTATATCACGGTCTATGGATACTGATTGCAATTGTTTGATATCAAACTTGCGACAGTTCGGTTTAATTTGTTATGGAGCCATCTAGCATATCTCTGCCAGTCATGTGGTTGACTTGTGTAGATTATATTTTATCAGTCCTCTACTGCCTGACGTCATGACGTGTTGCGCTCCTGTGGTACATGAGGCGCATACCTTACCAAAGTTTTTACTGTTCAGCTGTCTGCAATGATTTAGACAGAGAGACTTGACACTTGCCGCATATTTCATCGGTTTACATCAAGGAGTTAACACTGGAAAAGGTAGTAAGATTTGGATGTCTAATGGAAAAGAGAAATAAAAAACAGTAACATATACACTAATAAGACAAAGCATCAATACAATCGTCTACCAATCCGTTTATTTTAAGACATTAGCAATAAGTAGCTCTTTTTAGGATGTTATTAGGCTTCAGGTGTTGATAAGTTGGGTTCACGGACGCTTTCTCGCCGTTTTGCTGTTTGTGAGTAATCTTGCATACGCTGCTGTTTACTCTGTATGTTATATCCTATGCTTATGGGATGAGTGCTATAGATTGCAGAATGTTTTAAATAATATGTAAAATTAAAAATGATAGTATATTGCAATTTATTCGACTCAGCAATATTTCATATAAATAGGAAATTGATCACTGGAGACTACATACATGTTATGGCAAAAAAATATATCAAAATACTCCAAAACTGTATCAAATCTATAACAAAGTACCGCCGAAACTGCAAAAAAAAAAAAAAAAAAAAAAAAAAAAAAAAAAAAAAAGTCAACCACATTTGAAATAAAAGCAATTACGTGGTGCAATACTATTTTATTGTGTATCATACATCGTGTAGATTACATCATGTTTCACTGATACAAATATTTTCCAAATAACTGTTTCTTATATGCCGTAAATTCTGTCTGTTAGGCATTCAGACACATAGGCACAACAAAAAAGTTTGGTAATCCATCTGTAAATGCAGCATGTATGATGTTAAATCTTATGAGTGACTTTGGTACTGTGCAGATGCATGATCTTATAAAATGCTCTCAATCATTCACGTGTATACTGTGTTCATGCAAACAATGCACAGCAGCATTGAATGTAGCTTTAATATACGGCTGTCACCTACTCTATCTAATGCAGCTGATAATGGGCCCCGAGGACATGTATGTTCAGAACACTTGAATGTCGTTTTCCACACCATAAGTCGTTAGTATCACGATATTTCATTCCGTGACAGTTGCAAACAGTAAGTATTCAGTAGAGCTCCAGCCTCCTATCAGACTGGATGTTAGTAGCAGCAGGAGCAACCTATTAGTTGTACACAGTTTGTATATATCGTTTGCATTGTTTGTAATTTTTGAGATCTTGTTCAATTTTGTTACATTATACGATGTTGATAGGGACTGTACTAGTGAGCGGATGTAAGGAGAATTGCGTGCTGCCGTAAACAGCTGGAAGATGCATTGGCCATGGTCAACAGGTTCTGAAAACTGCTCAAAGCTGTGGCGACATTGGGTCGCCAGTGACGAGACCTCTGGTCCCTTTGGAATCCTGTCATAACCTGGTTGCCGCAGCTCCTTCAAATACTCAATACCTGCCCAGTCCATCTTAATTTAATAACGAGTGGCAGAAAGAGCTGGGTTTGCGTATCGATAGGTGGAAGGTGAAAGAGGGAACAGGGCGCATGAATGGGTACCTATGCCTTAGTAACAGGTACATGCGGCTATCCAGTGATGATAATACTTCTGAGCCAGCACAGGATGCCTATCCTGTTGGGCCAGCGGCCGATTTTCTTGCCCAGGCCAGGCAGGTGCAGAGGTCGGGTAGACACGTCACATGGTACGGGGGGGGGGGGGGGGGGGGGGGTAATGGAGCCTCTCAGGGAAATGGCAGGCATAGTGGGAAAGAGAGCCAGTGTGCATCCTTTTTGTTAGCTGAGGGTCTCGTCAGAGATGAGAGGAGGTTCTGTCGGCGGCTATAGAGTACACTGCGTGCAACCGGACAGAAATAGTGGCACACATCGCCACAAATGAGGCCTGATGCTATGGCTCTGATGTTATCCTCAGTTCCTTTAGGCGGATAGTTGATTTGGTGAACGCAACTAGTATCGCTCTCAGAGGCAGGCTAAGCAGACTATTTGTACCATTGTACCCAGGGTCGATTCGGCTCCTCTGGTTTGGAGCAGTGTGCACGGTCTAAACCAGACGCTCAAACGATTCAGCGACGGTATTGGATGCGAATTTCTCAGTCTCCGCTATCGTATGGAGAATTGTAGCGTAACCCGTTATAGTTCAGGTGTGCACTACGCACAGGAAAGGCTACTAGTTTATTGAAGTACGTGTGGTGTGAACATGGGGTTTCTTGGGTTAGAGGAACCCCCGCTATGGGATCAGAGACAAATTGTCTGCCAAAACCGAAGACAAATCAGTCACAATGTTCTTAGGGAATGCTCATCCTCTCAAATCGGTACAGAAATGACTAATATGATATTAATAAACTACAGGAGTATCCAAGAAAAAGTTCCAGAATTAGTAAACTTACTGAAAGCCATAGTTCACAGATAGTGTTAGGAACAGAAAGTTGGTCGAAACCGGAAGAGAATAGCAACTAAATCCTAAATTGCATTATTTATGGTAAAGATAGATTAGTTCAAATGGTCCAAATGGCTCTGAGCACTATGGGACTTAACATCTGAGGTCATCAGTCCCCTAGAACTTAGAACTACTTAAACCTAACTAACCTAAGGACATCACACACATCCATGCCCGAGGCAGTATTCAAACCTGCGACCGTAGCGGTCACGCGGTTCCAGACTGAAGCGCCTAGAACCGCACGGCCACTAGCGGCCGGCAAAGATAGATTAGTTCCCGTGGTGGTGGCGTATATTTTGCAGTAACGAATTCTAGCTAGGATATCACGAATTACTGTGAACTGATATGGGTGATGTTAAACATAAAAGGCTGGTAAAAAATGGGATTTGGATGCTTTTATAGAACGCATGGGCCAGGAGCTGTAGTGCTAGAGTGCTTGAGAGATAACTTGGCGAATATAGTTAACAACATTTTTTGATCATGCCGTTGTAATCGGGGGTGACTCCATGTTGCCAGGTACAGATTGGGAGAGTAATATTACCAAAGCTGGTGCCAGAGACAGAGTTCGTGTGACATTATTCTGAATGTCCTATCCGAAAATTAATTTGAGCATTTAATCAACTCGAGAAGAAAACGTCTTAGACCTCCTAGCAACGAACAGACCTGAACTTATCTAACCAGTGAACCTAGAGGAAGGTATCAGTGATCATAAGGCTGTGATACCAACTATAACTACAGGTATTACAAGTAATGTTAAGAAAGGTAGGAAAATATTTTTGCCGTGCAATAGTGACAGGATAAAAACTACAGAGTAAATGAATAGTCAACAATAGATATTCTGAGCGAGGTACGAAGCTGTAGAGCAGAAAGAGAAAAAGTCAAAAGCATGATTCAGTATGCCTTAGACAATTATGTTCCGAGCAAGGTCTTAAGGGATGGGAAAGACCCACCGTTGTTTAAGAGCTGTGTTAGGAAACTCACACATAAGCAAAGAGAGATTTGTCTCTGATCCAAGAGAAGACAAGACATAGCTGGCAAAAGAAAAACTGAATGAAGCGAAAATGAGCGACAGGAGATCAATGAGAGAAAAGTTCGATGACAATGAAAGTAAAATTTTTTCTAGCGATATGACTGGAAACCTTAAGAGGTTTTTGGTCTTAAGTAACACCATTAAACGGTTCACAATCTTCCATTCATTCAGTGACCATACTGACACCGAAACGGAAAATAACAGAAAGAAGGCTTAAATTCTGTATTCGGTCTTCAGAAATTGTTTCACAGCGTAAATTCGTAATAGGTCTCTCCTTTCAATCATCATACGAACGTCGAAATGGCAGATGGTGAGGTAACCGATCCGGGAATAGAAATGCGTCTATAATCGGTTCGTAGTGGAAAATCATTTCGACCAGAGGAGATACCTGTAATATTCTGCAGAGGTTGCTCCCATTCTGTCAGAAGTTTTCGTAAATCACTGAAACAACGAAGGGTACCTAGTGATAGGAGAAAAGTTCAAGTCATTCTCGTTTTCAAGAAGGGTAGTAGGGGGTTGGGATGGGTTGGGTTGTTGTGGAGGAGGAGACCAGACAGCGAGGTCATCGGTCTCATCGGATTAGGGAAGGACGGGGAAGGAAGTCGCCCGTGCCCTTTCAAAGGAACCATCCCGACATTTGCCTGGAGCGATTTAGGGAAATCACGGGAAACCTAAATCAGGATGGCCGGACGCAGGATTGAACCGTCGTCCTTCCGAATGCGACTCCAGTGTGCTAACCACTGCGCCACCTCGCTCGGTAAGGGTAGTAGGACAGATGCACATAACTATAGGCCTATTTCGCTCATTTCTATCAGTTGTGTCATTGTGGAATTTGTTTTACGCTTAAGAATTATGACGTTTGTGAAGAAAGAAAATCTTCTCAGTAAAAATCAACATGGATTCCGCAAGCAGAAATCTTGAGAAACTCATATCGCTCTGGTCCTCCATGAGAGAAAAGAGCTGTAGGCAACGGCGCTCAGGTCGATGCTGTGTTCCATGACATCAGAAAGGCATTTGAGACTTTCCTGCACTGCAGTCTAGTGAAAAGAATACGAACTTACAAAGTATTGGATCATACTTACAATTGGTTTCAGGACTTGCTTCCAGATAGAAAACGTAATTTCTGGAATATTCCATGGAAATGTGATAGAACCGTTACTGTTTGCAATGTAGACAAATGACCTAGCAGAATGCGACAGAAACACTTTAAGGTTCACCGCAGATGACGCAGTTGGCTGTAAGTCGAGGCCACCCAGAGGGGCTAGCAATGATGTCTAGAAAGAATTGCCCAGCGCGTAGCATTCACATTCCGAAGGTTCCGTTCAAACTTCATTATGTATATAGATAGCTGAGCCGTCCCGGGAGTTGTAAATCTATATGATTTTTGCTTGTGATCGGTATCGATACTGGCAATATATAAGTCCTGGGAGTAGAGGAAGAAAATTAAATAAAATATTATGTATTTACTTACTGAAGTGAGACTACAACTTATATTTCATTTCTGCGTGTAGGAATACTTTTTCATTATGCTTATTATGGACGATGACTGCAATGTGAGTTCTAATGGGAAAAATATATTTTTTGTGATGCAATTTTAGTTTAGCAATTTTTGGATTTTTACCTTCTATTTCATTGTGAAACCTTGCTTCTTGGTAAATTTCTTGATTCTTGGTCAATGAGAAGTACCCTATAGATTTCGATGGTTGAATTTGTGAGTATACAAACATGCGACACAATTTACCGCATCTTTTGACTGCGTTGACTTACAAGCTTAAATCTCTTACATCGCCAAGAGATTGTAGCCCTTATTATGTGACATAAATGTGAAGTTGATATGTCTACCTGTTCCTGAGGAAAAGGGATTCTTAGTAGTCAGACAGAAAAACAGACGGATAGAAAACGAAGAAGCCCTTAACGGGCTCCATCGTTAGCGACTGAGGCACTGAACCTTAAAAATATAAAATGAAGTACATCACATTTTAATAGAGGAATGAAGATTATCAGAAACTGATTATTCTGCTTATGCAACGACAGCAGCACACGTGTTGATGTTTTTAATTATCAGTGTGTCGAAGTCTTGCACCCACTCAGCCAGCAACCGACAACACAGACACGTTATGTAGGCAGCGGACCTCGCGATGGTGGTGGACGGACGCTCTCAACGAGACCACTAGACAGCAGCCCATGTGCCGCCACAGGTCAGTGGCCCCACAGGCCTGCTCTCCTCCGAGGCCATGTTACCGGAAGTATTACCTGCCTTATCCTGACCCTCGGGCAGTATTTAGGCCGATGACCAGGATATGCTGGCCAGTTCACTTAAGTTAACTCTCTGAGTGAGACGTCGATTGCGAAAGCATTCCATCAATCTGAATCTGACGTCAGAGTCGACGCTACGATGACGACCCTGTCCACGTCGACCTGCGCCGCAGGGAGCTGCCAGCTACGGACCTACACTAATCGTGGCCTCTACTCCGAGGGAGACGTGGCCACGGTCGCCATGACCAGCAGTTGGACTCTGCAGTATTTCTCTCGTTATTCATTGGCACTACATCAGACTAAACTTTTGCTCATCCTCTCAGTACTTCAACTTGGCCGCGTCTCAAACAGACTTTGATAGTGGTACGCTTAGTAACAGGAAAGTTACAAAATCCTATTTGCTGTTACAGTTTCAGCCTACAAATATTATTCTTGTCCCTTTATTATTCAAAAAGTGACTTGGGCTCAATTATTGTGCCATACCAGCTTCGATCAGAGCCAGTTTCAGGCCTTCAGCCTTCTATTATTATTCTTGTTCATTCAGCATTCTATAATTCAATTATTTTAAATTGCGTTCTATACTACTTCCCGCTGGAGAAGATTGTGTATTTGTGTTACAACAAATTTTACAATCATTTGCTACATGGATATTTTTCCTTGCATCACCTTTGGCGAACGTATCTATTACGATATTAGATTTCATTATAGTCGTTTGTAACAAGATTAAAGACGACATAAAAAACTAAGTGTAGTACACCTTCTAGGTCTATATCAATACGCCGCAAGCAACCTGTAGGTGAATGACGGGGGGAACTTCTCGTACCACTAACTCGTCCCACCCCTTCACTGCTCCATTCACGAATGGAGCGTGGGAAGAATGATTGTCAGTAAGTCACCGTATTAGCTCTAACTTCTCGAATTTTCTCGTTGTGGTCATTTCTCGAGACGTATTAGAAGGAAGTACACTACTGGCCATTAAAATTGCTACACCACGAAGATGACGTGCTACAGACGCGAAATTTAACCGACAGGAAGAAGATGCTGTGATATGCAAATGATTAGCTTTTCAGAGCATTCACATAAGGTTTGCGCCGTTGGCGACACCTACAACGTGCTGACATGAGGAAAGTTTCCAACCGATTTCTCATACACAAACAGCATTTGGCCGGCGTTGCCTGGTGAAACGTTGTTGTGATGCCTCGTGTAAGGAGAAGAAATGCGTACCATCACGTTTCAGACTTTGATAAAGGTCGGATTGTAGCCTATCGCGACTACGGTTTATCGTATCGCGACATTGCTGCTCCCGTTGGTCGAGATCCAATGACTGTTAGCAGAATATGGAATCGGTGGGTTCAGGAGGGTAATACGAAACGCCGTGCTGGATCCCAACGGCCTCGTATCACTAGCAGTCGAGATGACAGGCATCTTATCCGCATGGCTGTAGCGGATCGTGCAGCCACGTCTCGATCCTTGAGTCAACAGATGGGGACGTTTGAAAGACAACAACCATCCGCACGAACAGTTCGACGACGCTTGCAGCAGCATGGACTATCAGCTCGGAGACCATGGCTGCGGTTACCCTTGACGCTGCATCAGAGACAGGAGCGCCTGCGATGGTGTACTCAACGACCTACCTGGGTGCACGAATGGCAAAACGTCATTTTTTCGGATGAATCCAGGTTCTGTTTACAGCATCAGGATGGTCGCAAACGTGTTTGGCGACATCGCGGTGAACGCACATTGGAAGCGTGTATTCGTCATCGCCGTACTGGCGTATCACCCGGCGTAATGGTATGGGGTGCCATTGATTACACGTCTCGGTCACCTCTTGTTCGCATTGACGGCACTTTGAACAGTGGACGTTAAATTTTAGATGTGTTACGACCCGTGGCTCTACCCTTCATTCGATCACTGCGAAACCCTACATTTCAGCAGGATAATGTACGACCGCATGTTGCAGGTCCTGTACGGGCCTTTCGGGATACAGAAAATGTTCGACTGCTGCCCTGGCCAACACATTCTCCAGATCTCTCACCAATTGTAAACGTCTGGTCAATGGTGGCCGAGCAACTGGCTCGTCACAATACGCCAGTCACTACCCTTAATGAACTGTGGTATAATGTTGAAGCTGCATGGGCAGCTGTACCTGTACACGCCATCCAAGTTCTGTTTGACTCAATGCCCAGGCGTATCAAGGCCGTTATTACGGCCAGAGGTGGTTGTTCTGGGTACTGGTTTCTCAGGATCTATGCACCCTAATTGCGTGAAAACGTAATCACAATTATTTCTAGTATGATATATTTGTCCAATGAATACCCGTTTATCATCTACATTTTTTCTTGGTGTAGCATATTTAATGGCCAGTAGTGTAATATTTGTCCAACTCTTCCCGGAAAGTGATCTTCCAAAATTTCAATAGTAAACCTCTCCATGACTCACAGCGCTTCTCTTCTAGCGCCTGCCACTGAAGTTCTTTGTGCATCCCTGTAACGCTTTCTCGCCCACAAAACGATCCTGTGATGAGACGCGCCCCCTCTACCTCTTCTATGAGCCCTACTTCGTAAGGGATACAAACTGATGAACAGTTCTCAAGAATCGATCGATCAAGCGCCTCATAAGCTACTTCTTTCGCAGATGAGTTACATTTCCTTCATATTCTTAAAAAATATGAATAATAGTCTGGTGTCGGCTTTTCCTGCTATTTGTTTTATGTGGTCATTTCACGTAAGGTCGCTCTGGATAGATACTTCCAGATATATTCGGTGGTTAGTGTTTCCAGCAATTTGTTATCAACAGTGTACTTGCAGAGTAGTGGATTTCTTTTTCTATGTACGCGTAATATGTTCAATGTATTTACATTCAGGGTCAACTGCCGGAAAGAGTACCATTCGTCATTCTTCAGTGGGTCATTTTGCAAATCACTGCTGTCTTCTTATAGACTACTGCGCCATATGCGATCGGCCTTAAACAGCATCCGACGAGCTCTACTAGATCCTTCATATACATTGCAAACAGTAACAGTCCTATCACACTTCCTTGTGGTACTTCCAAAATTACCTATACATATGTCGATTTTGTCTCACAAAGAGCGACGTATTGAGATCTATCTGCAAGGAAGTCTTGAATCCAGTCGCAAATATGGTCCGATACTTGCTATGTTCGTATATTTTTCAATAAATGGCAGTGCGGGACAGGGTCAATTGCCTTCCTGAAATCGAGGAACAAAGTATCAACTTGACCGCCGAAGTCTACAGCTCTGTGTATCTCATGGTGGAACAAAACGAACTGTGTTTCGCAAAATCTCTGGTTGCTAAATCCACATTGATTACAATACAGAAGATTTTAGTTGCCCAAAAGTGTCATAATACATTAACATAAAAGATGTTCCCTAATTCTACAACAGACTTACGTCTACGACATATGCCTGTGACTGTGCTATGTCCACTGGCTACAGACAGAAAAAGGAAGTTTCACGTTACTTATTAGGATTTTATTACAAAACTAAACGTCAACCAAAAAGATTCTGCAGACACACAAAGTAACGGTTCTACTGGCCCCTTCTGAGGCCCACAATAACAAAATTAAATCACAAACAAATCGTTCCAGTTCAAACACAAGTTAATACCACTAAGCAAGACTGAAGTTCGACCTTGTCGTAAAAGTTAATCAACAAAACAGTTACTCGAGTAAGATTGGATGAGCACTGTCAGAGATCACGTAACCGTCTGGCACGCCGATGACGTAATGACTTCCAGGGGTCAACGTGTTGGCGATCGATGGGCTGTGGACATGCCTTGGCTGCTACCAGGAGCGGCTCACTCCATGTGAACGCCTCACTCTTCCTAGCAAAAATATTTATCTACCTTTCTTAACATTCCTTACAATAAGCGTGGCTATAGATGCTATCATAGTCTTCTGATCACCGGTACTCTCCTCTGTGTTAACTGATTCGATATGTTCAGGTCCGTCTGTTGGTAGAAGGTCTGAGACGTTACCTTCACGACTTTGTTCTCTATGTTCTTCAGATACTTTTCGGACAAGACATTCAGAATATCATACTACAACCGGTGGGTAGCACCACTTTTGATCCTCCCAATCCATAGCTGTCAAGATGAAGTCACCACCTATTACAAAGAATAATCAGAAAACTAGTTCACGAATTTCTTCAGGTTTTCGCTGAAGCTCTCCACCGCTACCGCTCCTGACCCACGCGGTCTATAAAACTACCCGATATCCAACTTCTGATGCTTGAATCCACACAGATTAATTCACATTCGGAATCTGTGATAACCTTGCTATATATTATAGGGTCCTTGACTGTAATAAATACGCCACCAGCATTGGCGACTAACCTATACTCTCGATAAATATTGCAATCTGTAGTTAGGATATCAACCATGTTCCTATTCATAATACTGTCTGGGCATTATAACCTTCAATAAGCGATAATTATTCTGGGACTTCATCACGGATGTTCCTGCAGTTTACTAATATCATATTAAGCTTCGCTATTTCCGTTCTGTTAGGAGGAGCATTTTCTGAGAATTTGGCTGACGTATCTTTGATTTCGGCAGGCAGTTTATCTCTGAACTCAAGCTGGGGTTCCCCTTACATAAAAGAAAAAAAAGCGTGACCTTACAAATCTCGATCAGAGTGAGTTTTGAATTGACAGATCAGATGGCACGGCAAAGAGTTTTTAGCGCCTGTAGGACTTTCTCATTGCCATAATGGTGACTAAGGAATGTTGTGAACAACATTAAAGTTAGGAACGCTCGTAACCTTGACATAGAAAATCAAAATTTCTGCTCAGAGTCACATGTTACGTTAGAATTATTCACGTGTTGCATCTACATGACAAAGGATCCTGAAATGTATTTAGCAGCATAATTTGGTGCCACACTCGGAAATAAGTGAACGGTCACAGAATTGTTGAACGTTTCCTAAAACGCTACTTGGGAGCTATGCCAGCAAGACAAATTGTCATAGTTGTAGGTCTAATCGATCATAGGCGGGTCCAGCATGTGACGGTAAGCACACGCTGCATTGGCGGGACACAGACCAGGCGTGGTCTGGTGCCGAGTAGTGGGAAAGCATCGACCACCACACTGCACTACGGCTTAGCTAAGTACTACATTGGTGTCCAAAATTAAAGCAAAAAACCGCTATTTCTCCGTCCTGTGACTAATTCACGATATAATCATACAAACTGCCAACAGATGTCCGTACGGTCGTGTTATGTACAGGAGATGGCATTTCGGTCAACAAAAAACCACGCCAACGTTGACGTCAGGCCACCTATAGAACGGAGTAGTGTCTGGCGGTAGTCTCACGTCCACAATCGTTGAGTGCACAGTCACAGAGGGTGCAGTATGACACAGAGAAGACTCCTACAAGACTCTCTACAGTGGAGAACCGTAGGAAGAATGGAAATAGGACAGTCGGAATCTGATGTGGCCCGATGGTTTAATGTCAATCTTTCTGTTGTTTCTCGGATGTGACGACAGTTTATAGAGACCTAAACTATATCCCGAAAACCAGGGCAGGTCGACCACGTGTGACATCAGAAAGAGAGGACCGTTGTTTGGCAGTAAGGGTACGACAGTATCGCCTTAGTACTGCGTAGAAACTGGCATTTGTCCTCACAGCATCCACTAGAAGTGTTGTATCGAAGCAACTGGTGTAGAGAACGCTCCGACAGATTGGCCTTAATTGTCAGAGACCTACTGTACGTGTGCTTCTGACGTGTCTTCACAGAAGGGGACGTATAGCGTGCGGTCGTTAACATTCCACCTGGACAGTCGAACATTGGGCCAATGTTCATGTCACAGAACAGTCCCGATTTTGTCTGCAGAGTGATTCTCGACGGGTTCGCATATGGAGTGAATGTAGAGCACGATTTCGCGCCTCGAACATTGTGGAGAGAGACCGATATCGAAAAGGATCGCTAATGGTGTGGGCAGGGATTATCGTGACCACTTGAACATCTCTTCATGAAATTGTACAGGTGAATCGGAAAGGTTTAATTACTGTCAGGTATCGTGGCGAGGTCTTGGGATCTCATGAGTGGTTGTTGCGAGGTGCTGTGCACGCAGATTTCGTGCTGATGGACGATAATGTTCGACTTCGCAGAGCACAGGTTGGTTTGTTGGAAACGGAAAATACTGCACGCATGGCGTGGCCTGTTCACTCTCCCGATTTCAATCCCATACAGCATATCTGGGATGCGGTAGGGAGACGGATTGCATAACGTCAGCATCCACCAACCAGTCTCCAAGACTCGCGAGCAGCTCCGCAGGAAGGATATGCGTTATTGCCTCAACAACACATTGATGACATCATTCACAGAATGCTACGTCGTTGTCATGCCTATATTGCTGCCCGAAGTGGTCGCACTCCATAGTGAGAACGTTAACCAGTTATCACAATGCGTGTGCAAATCCGTGAAGTTGGAAAAGATGAAGAACTTTTTCGTCTACCGTTATGCATGTTGCAGTTGATTACATTCTGTATTCTTTACGTTGTTTCTAGTTTGTCATCACCTGTTTATACTGTTTTGTGGCAAAATAAACGCAACCTTATAAAATTTCTGTTTGTTGCTTTAATTTGGACACCATTGTGGTTCGTGGACATTAAAAGAATAATTCTTTTGAGTGTGCTGTCAACTCCCCAAATTTCGAAATTGTTCATCATTTAGGAGCCAAAGAATATAAGAAAAATGATGGAAATAGTCAACAGAGGGACTAATACAACATGTGAAGATAGAAACGAAAGCAGAATCGCCCATCTGTTCGTGTCTGCTTTAGCCTCCACAGTTGTTCATTCATGGTTTTTGTGTATGCGCAATACGACTAATTACAGCATAATATCGGATAATCTACTGATTCGGTTACCTCGTGCATCTACTATCAGACACACATTACCACATTTTTATTATAATATTGAAGGGTTACTCTTGTAAGACTACAGTCGGGCTGGCGTTTCTGAGGTCAAAAGTTATTTTATTTCTCTGACGACTCGGGCAAGTTTATTATTCTGATACTTTTCCCGTGGCAAAGCAAAGCATTCGTCATAAGCCAATTTTGATAAGTGTGTAATTTATCTGCTTTTTAAAAAAAATTTAATTCTGGCAACTATTGTATACTCCAGTTTTCGATACTCCATATGCACATTACAATCACATTAAACTGGCCGCCACCTATGTTCGACTTCAATGTGCAATAAACATTCACAGACGGCAGGTGGCAGCACTAGCAGCGGATTGTGCATACAGTGGAGACGTGGAAAATAGTGCAGTCACATATACAATGTTACACACACACACACACACACACATACACACACACACACACACACACACACACACACACACACACACACACACACACACGTTACGGAAACACAACTTACGGGAATTCAGCTAGGTAATATTAACAGCAACCGCCGATATTTCAGCGGCAGCACACCCCGCCATTTTCAAGGCAATCTGCAACGGACAGGCGCTGTACAGGCAAATTTAAAACCCTAGTTCTAGGGCTATTGCAAGAAAGATAACACACACACTGAACACTAGTGCCACCATAGACGACCAAAGTCAGAGATATCGATAGTGAGACTACGAACTAGCAGATGAAGTAACATTGACTCTGTCCGAGACCACGTACAATAAATCAGACCGTAAGGCAGATATCGATAGTTTACAATATGGCAGCAATCGTGGGGGAAACAAACCAGCATGCTTGTGTTTCCGTAGCGTGTGTGTGTGTGTGTGTGTGTGTGTGTGTGTGTGTGTGTGTGTGTGTGTGTGTGTGTGTGTGTGACGTTCAAGACATTATTAGCGAAATTATTTATTACTACCTGTTATTTATGCTATATGCTGCGAATGTCGTCACAAGTGCTACGCTAGTATTTATTTTCTAGATTCTCTAGTAAGTTCGTCATAATTTAAAGTGTAAACTGTTATAGCGATGGATCATAGCTGTTGTGTGCCAGGATGTAAATCCAATTACGGCAAAACAACGATACTTCAACATTTAAGTTACCCAAGGAAACAGCATTGAGGAACAAATGGATTAAACTAATTTGTAGAGATAATTTTGAAGTGAACAATAAAACTGTGGTATGCATTAACCATTTTGAACCTAAGTTTGTGGTTAGGGAAGACATTTTTCCTGTGGAAAATAGTGAACCCATTCATGTGCCACGAAAAATACCAAAACTAGCAAATGATGCAATTCCAACTATCTTTCCTAATCAACCTTCTTATCACGCAGTACCAGTTCCTAAGGAAAGGAAGAATCCTGAAGATCGTGTTCAACAACTACTGGAATGTGATGAATTTAGTTTCAGTAATCGGTGCGAAAATGACAATATACCTGCCTTTCAGTATTTTAAAAGCGAAGTGCTGAAAAGGAATGTTATCCATTTACACTTTTAGTAAAGTATGACTACGTGTCTTTTATTAAATTAAAGGATGATTCAATCAGTGATGTGCCATTAGTTTCAGTGTGCTTCAAAATATCAAGTTCCTTGGAAGTAAAAGCGTTTCACAAAAATGTGTGTTTACCTACAGAAACCTTGAAATGGATATTACAGTCTGGGGAGCAAGAGAACTTGAAATGTGACAAACGGATGAAATTTGACAACCTGGTGAGTCACCTAAATGGTTTCGCAGATAGCTCTGTTGGTACCATTGACAAGATTATAATTTCTTTCAAAGTTCTCAAACAACTACTGAAAGCTGGTAGTGATTTTTATGATGAAATAGCCCCTAAAACAGAATTTGTTTTGGAGCAATTGCAACTTGCAATAACAAAGAAAAGTAAATATTCGCCGGAGCTTTTGATATGGGCAGCAACCATTTGCTTTTCATTTCCTGGTGCCTACCACCACTTGAGAAAAATAAATGTGTTAACATTACTTCATCACGTCTGAGGCCGTTTCTACGCAAAATGGGTCCAAATAAACCTTGTATGGGTCCATCACAGATAGCTTTTTTGATGGAAAAAAATGAATTTCTTCAGGAAAATGACAAGGTAATTTCAATGATGTTGGATGAAGTTTATGTTAACTTAAAATTCTCTAACAAGGCAGGAAAGATACTTGGCGTTACTGAAAATACTTCAGATACTACAATGGCAGTACAATGCAGGTCTTCATGGTATCATCTTTATATTCTGATTATAAAGAAGTAATAGCTCTCTTTCCTATAAAAATGTTAATTCTGATACATTACTGAAAATGACAATTGATGTATTAAAGATAATGCATGAGTTTGGATATGATGTAATGTGCCTGATAACAGATAACCATAGTACTAATAGGAAAATTGATCAGCTTATATGTGGTGGCACTTTACAGCCGTGTATTGCAAATCCAATCGTTCCATCCAAATTTATCTTTCTTCTTTTTGACAGTATCCACTTGCTTAAGTGTATCAGAAATAACTGGTTGAATGGAAAAAATTAATCATTCATAATGCCAAATACTGAGGATACATTTGCTTTCATCAATGCCTTTCGACACAGTGATGAACAGAATACTGCATTTGAATATAATGTCAGTGAAACAAAATTTTCAGATTTGAGGAACCTGTTTCATTCTGAGAAAAATACACTGTCGAAACTTGCCCCAAAGTTTGTGAGAAAGTCAGTATATCCAACATCTATTGAGAGACAGACTGTTACCCTTGCTCTCTGTGTTTTCGATTCTAAAAATGTGGCATCACTAGAAATTTTGAAAAGTCAGGGTATTGAGATTTCTCATGGGACTATTCAGTTTTTAAAATTAATCATTAAATGGTGGACAGTTTCTAATGTGCAGCATCCAATCACTGGACTTATTGACCCCAAACTTCTGTACCTGCAAAATTGGAAAACATATGTTGAAATCTGGCATGCATTGTCTACTCATGGAAAACTAACCAATGAAACATATACTGCTTTCTCTCACACACTTGCAACAACAGTTCAGTTATGCAGATATATTTTTAGCACATACAGCTAGTCTTACATTCTTACAAAAAATTACACACTGATGATATAGAAGCAAGATTTGGAGCTTATATAAGGCTAAGTGGCTGCCCTTACAATGTGACAGTCGAGCAAATCTTGAAATCTGAGAGGAAACTCAAAGTAATAAGTATACTAAAGCTTAGATCTACTAAACATGGTGAATTTACTTTAAATGATTTTGCAGCAAAAGTAAGTTACAGAATAAAACACCAAACATATGAAAATTTAGATAAATTAGAACCTGCTCTAGAGGAATTAGCAAACATTCCCATGATGGATGAAGATCTGAAAGTCTTGGTTTGCATTGCTAGCTACACTAGCAAAATAGTGCTTGAAAAGCTGAGAAAAGGTGGAAAATGTTCAGACTGTGAAGAATTGTTACAGACAGGATGAAATTTTGTTACAGTGTGAAACAAATGAACTCCTTTCCTATTTCAACCAACTGAATAGTGAGGGATTAAAGTGTCCTTCTGCTACAATTATTTCCTTGTGTTGTAATATGTATATATAAACTTTTCAAGTTCTGATTAGCAGCAGACATGAATCAGAATTTCTCGAATATATTATGTATGGTAAAAAGAATTCCATTTATGATTCCCAACATAGAATTTTATCTGCAAATTTTTAGCTTTGTAAATGAATAAAAAAATTAGAAAATATTATAAAACTGTTAACTTCATGTTTAAATTTTCTTTTGAAATATTTTCAGAAAAGCGAAAATAATCAAAACCGAAAAATTTAGATTGTAAAAAATTAAAACGTTTGATCAAAGCTTTTAATTTTTGAAAATCAAAATTTTTGTAGTTTTTAGATATTTAACTTTCATAAATTTCGTATTTTCTTAATTTCAGACTGAAACTTACGTCCACAGATGGCTTTCTTCATGTTGCTAAAGAAATGAAAATCACACATCGAAAGATCCGCATTGTGTGCAGGATATTGCAATGTTTCCTAACCAAATAGGTAGAGTGCAGCCTTCGTTGGAATGGCCGTGTGGGCAGGGGTTATAGTGTAACAGGATGATTTCGTTCGACAGCATTCCAAGACGTTTTGACTTCATGCAGCGCCGCAGTTTATGTAAAGTGCTGCACATTAATTGTTGTCCCACACTCCGGAAACAAGACGAACAAATGGTCCCTGTCGTCCAAGAAGTAGGTCACCATGACCTTGCCGGAACTTGCGTAAACATCTATGGATTTCTTTGGCTGGGGAGATGAGTGTGTCTACACTGTTGGCTTTGCCGTTTGTCCTCGATTTGTCAGAATGATGTCGGACGGAATCATCCTGTGAGACCCGCCTCACACTGCCAATGGAACGAAGGCTGTGCTTGAGCGATTTGATTGGAGAAACACTGCAGCATCCTCTGTATATCTAGTATCATTCATCACATGGTTTTGGATTCCTTAGCGAGCTCAAGAAATATTTTTGTGGACATCGGTTTCAAGCGGACAATGAGGTGCTGGAGTGGGTGCGGTTGTGAAGCTGTCTATGGCCGACAAAGTTCTATGAAACAGATATTGCTTGTTTCGTCTCCTAGTGCAATAAATATCTTGATGCATGTGGTGGTGCTTACTTATGAACAACACCATTCCGTGGTCCTGTTGTGGCGGGTGTTTGGGTTTCACCTGACTGCCCTTCACATTTGATCCTTGGTTGTCTCTGGAACCTACCAATTCATCTTCTACAGTATTCATTTTCCCCATTTTAGTCAGTCGTAACCTAATGCTCACTCAAACTCACTATGAGCTCTGGTTCTTTCAACTTGTTCAGGTCTCAGATCCTTAATCTACGTTTTTGCAGTTACTTCAGTTGTAATCAACAGTTCATAACAAATTAACTATGTTCTACTTGTGCTCCCACAAATATCTTACAGTATAAATTCTAGTTCCAAAATCTGTGGGTCTTACCATTATATAATCAATTTGAAGCCTTCTGGTATCCCAAGCATTAAAGCCAAGGAAGCAGTTTTTTTGTGAAATGGAGATATCAGATATGTGCCAACTTCACAAAATAGATCAATCAAGAGTTATAACTAAGAATGTATTACATGAGCAGTTGGTAATGTTAATCCGAGTAATTTTGCTACCAATGTAAGAGGAAAGAACGCTAGAAAATTCATTTTATAATGAACAGTAAATTCTGACAGAAAAATACAATAATTGTTCAGGAAATTCACATAAGTAACTTGATATACATTCTCTCATATTTGAATACTGTCAATACAACATCACAACCGCAAAATATAAATTTAACGAACCTATTAGTCTGAACATTTATCATATTGAACAATCAATGGGGTCTCTCTCTCTCTCTCTCTCTCTCTCTCTCTCTCTCTCTCTCTGTCTCTCAAGGAAGCTTAATATTCTCATTGCAGCCACACTACTTGTTTAAAATACATTATTCAGAAGCAATTATTCTCTGTAAGAAAACAACACACTGCCATTTATTATTTCAAGTTTTGATATTTGCTTGGACGCAAGTACTTTGTGAAGTATGAGTATCTTACTGTTTTCTACTGCTCCCTGTTTCTGAAAGAAGTTAAGAGAGTTGATTTGAACATTAAAATTAATTTTTTTAAGTATCAATTTTAAATCTGACTTACTAATAATGGTTTAAATTCCATAAATTTTCTGGTCTAGTGAAGATGTATTATTATTATTATTATTATTATTATTCCATTAAGTATTCCTATAAGATAGCTGAAATGCGTTTAAGTGTTAGTAAGTTTATTAAGCTACTGAAACTACAGATCAAGAATGATGGGGTAGAACTGTATAGAGTTAGCCATGAAACACTACCATGTATATTTCAAATCTAGTCATTTCATTTATGGTGAGATGATGAATGATGCCTGTTAGTCAGCACTTTAGTTTCCTGACAGTGCATTTTGTCTTTTTGTGTGTCACAGTGACTGTATTTGTTACGATCAATGAGATGTTTTTCCCATCAGTTCCAATACGTCGACACTAGCTCTTTAGCTACTTCTTTGTGTGATCACCGTGACAAATCTTTATGAAGTCGAATTTGTCGTCGACCAATAGTATTCATGCCCAAGTGTGGAACATGTGGTCTTGCCTATTTAAAAGTAGTTCACTATTACTCGTTGTCATACCTGGTCTATAGACTGAAAGGTGTGGACGAAGAGGCACTCTGTGCTGTGTTTCCGATGTTGACGGGAAATATACTATCCACTAGAGAAGGTTCACTCCAACAAGCAGACACGGCAATGCCTAAGGACTGGGTGTGATAAATTCAGTTTGTTTTCCTATATGAAGGTTGGCGTTATGTGGCGGGATTCATTTGGAAACACTTGTGTTACTGTGCGTGTAGGTAGCTCATTGCGTCAGTCGCAGAATTCAATAAATGGACAAACGTTGCTGTCACTATACGATTAGAAGCTGGTTGTTGCTTCACTGGCTCCTTTATTCAGTTTCGTGCTATTATAAACTAATTGATGTTAACTCTTCGTGGAGTGGAAGGTAAGTTTTTCTTTTAAGGATTACATATATTGGATAATGTTGCTTTGGTTCGTGAAGTTGAATGCAGATGGATTGTAAAGTTTCTCCGTTTTCTATAAAATCAGGATATTGTTTCTTTATCTGACCTCCTATGAATTCAGTTTCCAGCATCGTATCGTACTTTGTACTTTATCGGCTTTAGTGTGCTATGTAGGTGGGCAACCATCTCTTGTTACTGAAGTCACATAAGCGAGTGATAGTCACTGATGAAGCACCACTCAGTCGTAGAGTAGGCACTGAAAATTGTCATCTCTCAGCGTGATAATTAGGTTTCAGGTGCTGTTATAAAAAGAATAGAGAAAAAGGGCAATCTGCTTTGTTGCTGGCTGAGGCCCTGAGACAATCTGTTGGGTCGCCTCATTCATTCAGTGCCATGTTATATATGAAACAAATAATGATTTCAAGTGCTCACACTGTTGAATATTTTGTGCATTCTGAATTTGTGTATATACAGAAGGTAGACATTCCTATTACACAGACGGTCGCTGTAAGTGGAAAGCTAGCTTAAGTTCAAAGTAATGTATTACACTGACGAACCTACTCGTTACAAGCTATTTACGCACATTTTACACAGTCTTTTCTTTTCGTTGCGTTGATTTTACGAAAATGTGGTCTGTGTGCCTACTTGTATTTATATTCGTGTCAGATGTTCCTGGTATTTCGCTTATGGTCTCCATAGCACATCTAACGTGACCAACCAACCTAACTTCTGTGCTTATGTGTGTTTGGTAGGCATCCGGCACTGGCTCAAATGTGTGATATACAGAGGGCAGCAGCTTTATCTGTTATTAAACGTAACGGGGCAGCCTTGCAGACAGGTATCATATCCTCCTTCCACCCAGTGATATGGGATACCAGTACTCTCCTTAAAGAACTTCGTCTCGGGACAGACCGGTCAGACGTAGCAGATCAGAAGACGCGGTAACTTCGAGGTATCCGAAGGATTCAAATGGCACCTGAGGTGTCACAGTTTTCACCAGTGGCGCACCAAAGGGGCCAGCGTAGCTTCCAGCTGGTTCCGGTTGCGCCCATTTGAATTTGTCCGCAAACAACAAGCGCCGCTCTTATTCATTTCTTACTACGTAAAACTAAATAAACCACTGTCAGAAAGTTTCTGACCAAAGACGCTAAGCAGGAAAAACAAACTATTTATGGTGTGATTTAGATGACGCGGAGTCTGATACCGCTTAAGATTGTTGTAAAAATGAAAAGCATAAGCTGTTACATGTGCAATAGTCAGTGAGCATGACTGAACAACGTAAAGGCAGACAATATATGCTAGTACTTACTACTTACTGGCTGCACTACAACGCCGGAACTACCCGAGTGTAACGCTGCGACGTAATGCAACCACTACTGACACGAAGGACATGACGCTGTACACGTTCCACTCGTTACCATTACGCCATCTTGTTAGGTAAGGCCCATGTTTTGCAATACTTCTAAATATACTTTGAAGTTAAAACATGGCTCAAGCTAATAATTGCCACTTTCAATATCTATCTTTGTGGTTCGTTATACACACCTCAAAAAAGTTTTGCTTCGCATCGGTTCCGGAAGTTCCGAACTGGAATACAGATCAACATCAGCATCATTTCCACCATTTTTACTGCTCATGAAACCCACATATCGCATGTTGTAACACCATACAGCGTGACCTTCAGAGGTGGTGGTCCAGATTGCTGTACACACAGGTACCTCTAATACCCAGTAGCACGTCCTCTTGCATTGATGCATGCCTGTATTCGTCGTGGCATACTATCCACAAGTTCATCAATGCACTGTTGGTCCAGATTGTTCCACTCCTCAACTGCGATTCGGCGTAGATCCCTCAGAGTGGTTGGTGGGTCACGTCGTCTGTAAATAGCCATTTTCAATCTATCTCAGGCATTTTCGGTAGGGTTCATGTTTGGAGAAAATGCTGGCCACTCTAGTCGAGCGATGTCGTTATCCTGAAGGAAGTCATTCACAAGATGTGCACGATTGGGGCGCGAATTGTCGTCCATGAAGACGAATGCCTCGCCAATATGCTGCTCATATGGTTGCACTATGGGTCGGAAGATGGCATTCACGTATCGTGCAGCCGTGGCGGCGCCTTCCATGACCACCAGCGGCGTACGTCGGCCTCACGCAATGCCACCGCAAAACAGCAGGGAACTTCCACCTTTATGCACTCGCTGGACAGTGTGTCTACGGCGTTCAGCCTGACAGGGTTGCCTCCAAACACGTCTCCGACGATCATCTGATCAAAGGCATATGCGACACTCATCGGTGAAGAGAACGTGAATCTGTGGCTTCACTACTGTATAGTAAACATGCATTGTGACGACCATCAGACTTCGGAACATAATGTGCAGCCACGAACCATGGAATTTCAATCTTTGTAAGATGCCGTGTTGCCTCCTGATGATATTAAACACTGTTAAGATGCTGTCAGTAACCTCGGGTACTTTTCCTGATGGCGTTAGATACAAAAAGCACTTGACACACAAGTGGAAGAAATAATGAGAGGTGAGGTCAGACGAGCGAACAGCCCTGGGGACTGGGCATCCCCTCCCAATCAGTACGAGTGTAAAGAAGTCTGAAAGATGCCCTAGCCTGACGATCAATTTGCGCTGAAGCACCTTCGTTCTGTAGCCACAACCGGATGTGTATTTGAAAGGGAACGTCCTCCAGATGTTCAGATAAAGCATTGTGCAGAAAGTTCTAATACAATGCACCATTGAAACGATGTGGTAAGGTGAGTGGTCCAATAAGATAATCTCCAAAAATTCCAGTCTAAATGTTCTCTTAGAGTATCTCACCTGGTAATTCCTCGCGCAGGTGGTGCATAGATTTTCAGACAGGTCATAGCCCTAGAAATCTTATTTCACTTTTCCGGCTATAGGTTCCTTGTATCATAATGTTCAGTGTATCATCCTCTACAATCTTCCAAAATTTTAATTTTTCTTTCTGTTACACTTTGTATATGAAAGTATAGCAAGTGTGCGTGAGCATGCGAGTGCGCTTTATGTTCTTGCACAAAGATCCGGCAGCTTCTCCGGCGACAATTGTTGCTACACAAAAATTTGTTACGGTTCACGGTGCTGAGCGAATCTTCGCTTACCGCTCACCGACAACTATGCCTGGACGTTTTTCTGGGCGTTGGACTTCATCTTTGCGTAAACGATTCTCGTAAATTGTATTCAATAGGCAAGATGTGTACCACGTGCACTATGTGATCAAACGAATCTGGACACCTGACTGAAAATAACCTACAAGTTCGTGGCGCCCTGCATCGGTAATGCTGGAATTCAATATGCTGTTGGCCCACCCTTAGCCTCGATGACAGCTTCCACCATCGCAGGCATACGTTCATACCCAAAGTTGCTTCGGGAATGGTAACCCATTCTTCCCGGAGTGCTGCACTGAGGAAAGGTATCGATGTCGGTCGGTGAGGCATGGCACGAAATCGGCGTTCCAGAACATCCCAAAGGTGCTCTAGAGGATTCAGGTCAGGACTGTGTGGAGGCCAGTCCATTACAGGGATGTCATTGTCGATTAACCACTCCGCCACATGCCGTGCATTATCAACAGGTGCTCGATCGTGTTGAAAGATGCAATCGTCATCCTCAAATAGCTGTTCAACAGTAGAAAGCAAGAAGGCTCTTAAAACATCCAAGTAGGTCTGTGCTGTGATAGTGCCACGCGAAACAACAAGGGGTGAAAGCCCCCTCCACGAAAAACATGACCACACTATAACACCATCTCATCTGAATTTTACTGTTGGCACTACACACGCTGGCTGGTGACGTTCACCGGGCATTCGCCCTACCTACACCTTGCCATCAGATCGCCACATTGTGTACCGTGATTTGTCACTTCACATAAGTTTTTCCACTGTTCAATCGTCCAATGTTTACGCTCCTTACACCAAGCGAGGCGTCGTTTGGCATTTACCGACGTGATGCGTTGCTTATGAACAGCCACTCGACCATGAAATTCAAGTTTTCTCACCTCCCGCCTAACTGTCGTAGTACTTGCAGTCGATCCTGATACAGTTTGGAACTACTGTATGATGATCTGGTTAGACGTCTGCCTATTACGCATTACGACCCTCTTCAACTGTCGGCGGTCTCCGTCAGTCAACAGGCAAGGTCGACCTGTACACTTTTGTGCTGTACGTGTCCCTATTCGTTTCCACTTCACTATCACATCGGAAACAGTGTACCTAGGGATGTTTAGGACTGTGGAAATCTCGCGTACAGACGTATGACAAGTGACACCCAATCACCTGATCACATTCTCACGATGCCTAATGACTACTGAGGTCGCTGATGTGGAGTACCTGGCAGTAGGTGGCGGCACAATGCACCTAATACGAAACATGTATGTTTTTGGAGGTGTCCAGATACTTTTGATCACATAGTGTATCAGCATATTTGGTTGAAATTTTTGAAAGACGTCATATTCGCCGTTGACTGTAGAAATTATTTATTTCACAGTTGGAGTTTCGGCCTTTGGTCAGTTTTCAAGCTGTACGGCAGAAGCTAAAGGAATACGCAAATGACGTACAGAGTGTAACTGCAAAAACATGTCATGTAGAGAGTACTACATTACAAAAATAGTATCTGACACGTATACAGTGTATCATTAAACCTAAGCTTCTTCACTATAGAAATACATTAACATCAAACGAGTGTTTACCAGTGTTAATATACTTCACATGAATAGCTCCAAATTAATGTTCTAACACACTGCATACATGTGAACTAAGTCCACTGTCGCGAAAATACTTTCCCAAGTCAGACTGACTGTGCTCTTATCAAAGATAGTAAATTCCAGCGATAACAACTGTAAACTTCGTATCATATTTTTACCTCTGTTGACGACATACAACTTTCTATGTGATGATAAATTCGTAAGGTACAAGAGGGAAAAATAGGAAAATTTATTTGTAACAGAGTAGCGTAAAAACACATTATCTGTTCAAAACGTCTCACACTCGTTCAAGTACGCATACATAACATGGCAACAGTAATATTACATACTACTTTGATGAAGAACACAGTAGGCACAAAATTCTCGCCATTGGTACAGCCAACAGTGCAGCACAACACAGTGGCAATACATCACAAGACGCTACCTCGAAAATACAAGATGTCTTTACTAAGCCCTAATATTTGGGATGTAGTTATGTGAAAAGGTACGTAACTTTGATAAATTCCAAAGTGCTTGAAATGCTGTTGAAAAAAATATGACGCAGTGCTGAAATAGATTACATAAGACAAGAAACACATTACATATAAAATGAAATGTAGAGTTTGAAATTAGTTTACAAATTTAAATGTACAAATCTTAGAAACCCCATTTGAAGCGATTTATGTGAAGTATGTTAATGTTGGTAATAGTTCACATAATTTACATCATTTAACGATGTACAGAGCTTCGGCCTCGTTTGATGTTACTGTATTTCTACAGTGAAAACGCTTGATTTTGATGATGACATGTATACAATGATTGATTATTTTCACCATTGTTGGTTGGTTCATTTTTGTATCATTTCAGCTTTCGCCGTAGTACTTGAAAATGGTCAAAAGGTTGAAATAATAATTTCTACAGTGAACTGTGAATATGATGTCCTTTAAGAAACTCTACATGACTGAGTCCCGACCATAAGGAGTTAATCTGATCTGGTAGAGACTTATGACTTACCGTGGCTACTTACCGTGTCCTCAGTCTTTTTTTAGCAGCAAGGAACATATCGCGAATGAAGAGAAGTTTCTAGGCAGTGCACCGCCGGAGAATTTTACCTAACGTTCTTACGTACACAGACGGTATTGTGGTAGTTTCATAGTTTAGTAGCCATTTAGTGCATATTAACGCTACAATACTAAACCCTTGACGGAATTTGCAACTGCACCAGAGTATGAAATAGGACATTTTGTATTTAATATTGGATGTAACATATCATTGGAGATCTAATAATGGTAACTGTCTAATTTATGAGCTATAAATTATGACTTCCCTTGAATAAAATGGGGAGCAGTAAACTACGACCGTTTAGTAGCAATGGAACATTCCCTCCCTCCCTCCTTTAGTGTGCTTTAGGGTTAAATGCACGAGTCGCGCTAAAATGTTATCGCAGAGGTGACCACTTTCAGACTGCTGCGATTGTTAGTGCAGATTTGTCCACTCTTAGAGAAAGTCTGAGTGTAACTGCCGTCATAAATTTGTCTGTCGATTACTAATTATTTAGTTATTAGTTTATTAAAGGAAATTATACTTAAAGTTTCACTCAGACGTTAGTATTTACCTGAAAATTCATTGCGTGCTGATTTTGTTACTTTGGGTAGCTCGAGCAAACTGACTGAATTACAACTTTGCTTGAACTCTTCTCAAATTTCTCAATATTTACTTTAATAGCTGAAAAAGTTTTTTAGGAGGAGGAGGAGGAGGAGGAGGAGGAGGAGGAGGAGCAGCAGGAGGTTAGTTTTGAACGTCCCGTCGACAACGAGGTCGTTAGAGACGGAGCAAAAGCTCGGATTAGAGAAGGATTGAGGAGGAAAGCGGCTGTGCCCTTTCGAAGGAACAATCCAGGCATTTCCCTGAAGAAATTTAGGCAAGTCACTGAAGATCTAACTAAGGATGGCCGGACGCGTGTTTGCACCGTCGTCCTCCCGAGTGAGTCCAGTGTGCCAACCACTGCGCTACCCCACACGACAGAAAGTGGTTTTCTAGACTGTACTGTTCTTGTACATAATATTAAGAAAATTGAACATGCTAAGGAAAATGTTTTATCCAGATACACTAAACGGAATGGATGAGTTCCCAATTTTTCCAGAATACATTAAAAAGGCTCATTAAGGGGAATTTACGGAAAATTTCGAGAGTATCTTATTCAACCAATGTGCCGTAACACCCTGTTTAGCTAGCAGTTAAACCACAGCTCTTCCATCCAGTGATTTTTACAAATGATAGTTGTAGCGCTAATGCTATGCAAGTGTTCGTATTAACGGTTTACAGCTAAATTCAGCCGCCCGAGTTCCTTTTAGTTTCATCCAAGTGAGTAAGGATCTTATAAGTAATTTTCATTTGATGGTGACAGCATGAAACCTCGGTATGCCTATCGTCCCTTGTATAACTACAGCCCTTAAAGAAATGAAGACAATGTTTGAGAGAGAAACGAATCTTAAACGACAGCTCTCAAGAGCTACGAATCATTAACTTAAACACGAGACTGATTCACTTCTTTTTATTTTTGAAGAAATTATCCATAAACAATGGTTATTTCTACAATGTAATTACAAGAATATATAATTATTGTCATGTTTCAGTTTGTGTTTCCAGCACATGTTAAACTGGGCAGACGTATACACCGGACGCACGTGAGCGTTCACGCCAACTGCAGTCTCTGGAAAGGAAAGAAAAGAAGTTTCAAACAGGACATCAGGAATGAAAACTTATTTTACGAACCCATTTATCTAAAATTTGGAAATGCTGCTGGCACATATAACATGCCTCTACATTTAACATTAAGTAGTGATTTATTTGTCAAGACTATAGTTGTTACATTCAACATCTTAATAACAAAGCAGAGATATAGCCTGATAAACTTACGCCAATCATCACGTTGTGATATTCAGAATGCGAATTTTTGAGATTTGTGGAAAGTACTGAAGTAATTCACTGCTATCCGCCAGTAACAAAACGTTTGCTTGAATTTTCTTGTTTGAGTTCAAGCTTATTCTCAAATTTTCTCAACAATTATAATGTGTCGTCATGAGACACCATCTGTACCATCACCTTGACAATTCCAGACAGAATTTACAGATATACAGAAGCTGCAGAGTCTTAGAAAAGTATTTTACTCAGCTTCGTCAGCTTCTGTGTGCACAGTAATGAAACTGTTTCGCTGCCATCAATATTTTGTCAATTTTGTTTGGCCACACAATTGCCTGATAAACGATCACTGAGCAAATTATACTGCATACTTGCAAAGCTGTACGAACACTTCTGAACAATTCCTGACCGCAAGTGAGGTACCTCAGATCGAATAGGTATCGTTATCTCCCTTAACCAATGGACCATGATATTTTTTTAGAATGAAAGTGTACGGTTTCAGAGACCTTTTCAATCTCAAGCATCGATTAAGAAGAGAGAGAGAGAGAGAGAGAGAGAGAGAGAGAGAGAGAGAGAGAGAGAGAGAGAGAGAGAGACTGAAGAGACGAAAACTTGTACGAAGGCCAGGATTCGAGCTCAGGTCTCCCGCTCACTTGCGGTAACCTCTGTGCCACCCTGTCACAGTAGCTTTGCGTAACTGCACCGACTACCCGAATACGCCTCTCTCTTCAGTCCAAATTCCCATTCACGCCTCAGTGGACTTTGTATTCCCCCTAAACTCGAAGAGCATTCATTTATTTATTTCTACATTCGTCCTTTAGTGGAGACGGTGTTAAATACACTAATTAGGATTTTCAGTTTTCCTTGTATCTGCATGTTCCATTAATATTAGAGTTTAGCTACTTCTGAAATTGTTTGTAGTCGCTCTGTAGATTGAGAAGTAACCTCTGTAGTTTTATTTTCAAGAAACAGTGCTTGTACTAGTGCTGTCAACCTGTGTGTGTGTGTGTGTGTGTGTGTGTGTGTGTGTGTGTGTGTGTGTGTGTGTGTGTGTCCTTGAATCGACCTACACACATGCTCTTTTAATGTTGAGAACAATGTGGTTGCAGATGATGATCATCGTAATACTTTGTCAAACTTCTTGGATTTTTCACCGAGTTCCCTTTGTTTCCTGGATATTTGGTTATTCTTTGGACAAAGCACATTCCCAATCCCGGACAGGATTATTTAGACAACACTTAAGCTACTCTCCAAGAAAATCTATGTCAATCATGAGCCAGTTTACAGTATTTCCTCCCAAGTGGCCTCCACTTTACACACGAATGCCGTATGGTAAAATCGCTGTAGCGGAGCAATGAATTATAAATATACAGTAGTTATGGTCCTCAGGCGGAAAACTGGTTTTATTCAAGTCTCAACGCTAGTCCACCCTGCCCAAGTCTCATCATTACTGCGTAATTACTGCAACCTACATCCATGTGAACCTGCTTACTGTATATTCATGCACAGGAAGACGCAACTTTCAACAGTATGTGAAAAAATTTGCTATGAAAATTATCGGTGTGCTTATGCTGTTGTATGCCCACGGAGTCCACAGCCCAGCGAATAAGCTCTTAGTTTCACAAGCGCGAGGTCTCTGGATCAAAGGACACTGTCAGTAGTTTTTTTTAATTCCCACGTAATTGTAACCACAGTTTTATTATGACCGTGGAAAGTATAATATTTAAACATTCATTTACTATTTTCGTAATCTTTAACGTAAAAAATTGAGGAAAAGTTTTTCCTTAAGGAGATTGTGAATGAAAGAAGGACACGCACCAACTTTCAATCAAATCAGTATAGTGATTTTAATTGTACTATTGTATCGTTATTTGTGATAAGTATAATCTATAACCTGTGTAGCACTGCATGAATCAGAATGATACTGATTGTAGAAACATGGGAAACAATAATAATCGCGACCTACGACATATGTAATGGAGGCCGAAAATTTGCGTGTATTTTTTTCAGTGTTTTTGATGCAAAACAAACTTTGTTTACATTCAGATATGCGTCTCGGTTGTCACACAATTTCACAGTGTACCATGTTTATCGAAGCATAGCATCGAATATTGGTGCAAATAACTCTCAAATGAAGTGGTACAGACAGCGAGATTCGATTCAGAGAACTCGTGCTTATGAAACAAACCGCTTATTCACTCGACTGCGGATTCCGTGAACATTCCCTCGCCTGCGGATTCCGTGAACACTTCTGGCCCTACAAAGCAAGCAGCATATAAAGCCGATAATCTTCAAATCCGATTTTCTCTAAACCAGTTGAGAGTTGCGTATCTCTATTTACACGTGTTGAATTCCTAGTCGTGCCCTATTCATCCTGTCAGTACAAATTAAATCGGTGGGACAAGTTCGTACGGCCCCCCTGTTAGCAATTTTGCACTACTGGTAAATTTCATTGTTAGACGTCCGTATTATGTTTCCCTGGTTTCATTTCCAAAGCTCTGTGTTAGCATCACGTTAGCAATCTGAAATCCTTAAGTATCTCCAGCTATCTTCCATGTAGACAACTATCGTTGTTCTTAAATCAAATAATGGCAGTGATTAAATTATATTCTGCTCAAATTCTGCCAGACGGCTGGCTCCATCATTTCTTTCCCCAGTCCATATTGTTCTATTTTTCCTTTCCCTATTCATACTATAAAATTCCAGTGTCCCATCACAACTGAATTTTCATCTCACGTAACTATCTGGATAATCTCTATTATTTCATCGTACACTTTCAATTTCTTCGTTATCTGCGGAGCTGGTTGGCGCATAAATATTTACTACTGTTTTAAATTTTGACTGCATGTCTATCTTGTCTACTGTATTGCGTTAATAATGCTGTTCATGGTTTATCTACTTTCTTATTGATTACTAAATTAATTTATAATCTTATTCTCACGTGAATAGAAGTCTTGTTCTTCCCGCCACCGTACTTCGCTAATTAGCGTTATATCCAACTTCAACTCATCCATGTTAGTTTTTAAATTCCCTAATATATTTACTTGATTAAGGCATGTAACACCCCACGCTCCGAACCGTAGAATACCAGGCTTGTCCTTGCTCATGATGCCATATTCCTGATTAGTTCCTACACAGAGATTTGAATGGAGGATTATTTTACCTCTGGAACAGATCTACCACTGTGATGCCAGTATCATTGAACTATGCACTGTAACTGCATACCCCTGGAGAAAGTTACGTGCATAATTTCCTCTTGTTTTCAGTTGTTTGCAGTACTAACACAGTAAGCCCATGTTGCCTAATATTACAGGATCAAGTGAGTGCATCATCCACATTGTTGGTCTACATCTACATTGATACTCTACAAATCACGTTTAAGTACCTGGCAGAGGATTCATGGAAGCATCTTCACAATTCTCTATAATTCCAATCTCGTATAGCGCACGGAAAGAACGAACACCTATATCTTTCCGTACGAGCTCTGATTCCCTTATTTTATCATTGTGATAGTTTATCCCTATGTAGGTCGGTATCCACAAAATATTTTCGCATTCGTAGGAGAAAGTTGGTGATTGGAATTTCGTGAGACGATTCCGTCGCAACGAGAAACGCCTTTCTTTTAATGATGTCCAGCCCAAATCCTGTAATATTTCAGTGACACTCTCTGGCTTATTTCGCGATAATACAAAACGTGCTGCCCTTCTTTGAACTTTTTCGATGTATTCCGTCAGTCCTATGTGGTAAGGACCCCAAACCGCGCAGCGGTATTCTAAAAGTGGTGGTGGTTAGTGTTTAACGTCCCGTCGACAACGAGGTCATTAGAGACGGAGCGCAAGCTCGGGTTAGGGAAGGATTGGGAAGGAAATCGGCCGTGCCCTTTCAAAGGAACCATCCCGGCATTTGCCTGAAACGATTTAGGGAAATCACGGAAAACCTAAATCAGGATGGTTGGAGACGGGATTGAACCGTCGTCCTCCCGAATGCGAGTCCAGTGTGCTAACCACTGCGCCACCTCGCTCGGTTATTCTAAAAAGAGGACGGACAAGTGTAATGTAGGTAGTGTCCTTAGTAGGTCTTACAACTACTGCATAGGCTGCTGCTCCTCTTGAGGAACCACAGGTTAGTTGGACCTCTCCACATATACTCCTCCATTTTAGTGGCACTTACGATACGACTTTCTGTATCATTGACGCATGCAAGCAACCACACCTCAGCAAGGTCCATGCTGGTATATCTTGCTGCTGTGAAATCTGGAAGTAAAATTCTGTTGAATGTAAGATGAAAGTCTTCTGTTTTTACTGGTTCGCAATTTGCCCTTTCCAGTAAAGGTTTGATATCAATGGCCTCTTACCACACCCAAACTTGTTTCATTTCCACTGTACAACCATTTTATATTCGACAGCAACATTCTATAATTCATGAGGACATTGCTGTTTTGTACTCTATGGCAAGTCCCATTTTACCATTGCGAACGTGTATCATATCACACTTGCGTTTATGAATCAAATTGTGAGAGACTGTCTTGTAACAGAACGTTACAAAGATTTTGCCATGTCTCTCTCTTCCGATATATCTAAAAAAACAAATACTGTCTGCGTGTTGACATCGAGTATATTACATATAGTACATGAATCGTTCCATTGGATTAGTGGCCCGTGCTGGAAGCCGATTGTACATACGTGCATAAAGTTTTATTGACTGTAGTGGAGGAAGACCATATCCAATAGACTATCAATCACAAGAGGGGCTTCCTGTATAGTTCCTTCATAAGCAGTTTAATACATTGTTTCTTCTGTATTAACAAAACAGTGTACGACTACCGTTTTGTATACTGACATACACATTTTTCTACCATGACAGAGGTCTGTGCCAGATGCTACACCGACTGAACACGTTTCGAGCCTTTGGCTCTCACAGAAAGCTGAACATCACACAACACACATCTCGGTAGAAATAAAACACAGAGGCGATGTTTCTCAGTGACAAAAATGTGGAAGACAACACTACATATGGAAACTGGAAGAGTTGGCGGCGTTGTAGAGCGTTTCCAACAGGTATCCGAAGGTGATGACCTATACAGGTAATCTCATCTTCCACAGCGACAGGCTAGCGGATGTCTTTGCGTTCCGTTTCGACCAGCATTCTCACCTCATTTTTCAGTCATGTACATGATTACTGTTCTGGTGTTCACCAATGCTGGAAGGTGCCGTTTGCAACACGCGCGAGGTAGTAGAAATAAAAATGGGTACTGTTATCTTATTAGTGAAAAAATAAATAAAATAAAAGACATGTGGAGGGCATCGCACCATATGGAAATAGGACGAGTCTGTATCATTGAGGGGCGCTTCCACACAACTGTCTGAAGGTGATGACCTCTACATTTAACCCCATGCTCAGCGATGGCAAGTAGCAGATAACCAGCGCTCCGCCAAGGCTACCTCCATCTCAGCCAACAGGTGTCAGTCATTATGCAGTAATCAACAGCATACCACTGGACGGACGGGCTGTTTATATGGGATGATGAACTGTAATACACACAACAGTTTGTAGCGTGATCTATTTTAGAGGTGTTACCAGCTGTTCCGTAATTTCAACGCCAGCCAATGACACAGCAGAATACTTCCCAATTTCTGCATCATCGCTAAATCACCTCTCAGCTGCCTTGGAGCTACAATATACTAGATTGCGAATGCATTTAGATGACGGTGCAGTACGGTGATTCGATCATCTACACCAAGGTATATCTGACAGCGTCCTATACCGATGCAGTTAGGTTTTCTGCGTATTTCCAGCGCATCGATCGTAGAGGAAAATTCACGATTACAATTGGCAATCTGTCCCTGTGGGGATGGGCGTCATATAGTTTTCTCGCATTCGCAGGATAAAGTCACAGACTGACAGATCCCTTCCACATTGTCCTTGAACAGTTCTATCTGCAGCACCAATCTTACCCACGGCAACCATCCAAAAGCACAAGATCTCTCCAGATGCTTGCGTGTCGAGGAGGGTAGCGCCTTTTATCGATGTACAGTAGGTATGAGAGTATTGCGGTGATATAAAAGATGCTTAAGAAGAAACGTATGGCTAATATATGAAGCTCCAGATGTAAGGAGCTTGAAATATTTCACGTAAATCAACCGTGCTAATAATTCTGAATCACTATTCCACTGTCTGGGGTCAGTACTATGATGGTTACAGTATGGAAGGAATGATCGTAAAGCACAAACACTCACTCCTATGGTTACACGGTTCTGCATCTAAAAAATGCTGTCTTGCTAATGCCATACAGTTTACTAAGTATTAGTCGTACGGAATGCAACGCTCTTAATATTCTAATGCACGGTATATTTGTCCAACATCAGACATACAACCACCCCGTAAGTTTCCTACGCCAATCACTACGGTGACAAGCTTTAAAATGCAAAAACGCCGCACGGGGTAGGCGTGTGGTCTTGGGCGTCTTGTCACAGTTCACACGGCTCCCCCCGTCTGAGGTTCGAATCCTCCCTCGGGCATTGATGTGTGTGTTGTCCTAAGTGTAAGTTATTTTACGTTAAATTAAGTAGTGCGTAAGCCTAGGGACCAATGACCTTAGCAGTTTCGTCCCATAGTCCTTACCACAAATTTCCAAACGCAAAAATAGTTCCTTCTACACTATTCTTGTGTTTAGGATGGCATCGTCAGTGTACAGGGTGGGTCACTAAATATTGCCACCTAGAATACCTCCTAAAGTATGATAGTATCTGAAAAGTTTGTGGGACAAATGTTGTATGGGACGATGGGGACCATAATATGACGTTGGGTTCTTTGTTGCTAGGTGGGGTCGCGTCAGAGATATGAAAGTCAACTTTGTTTTTTTAAATGGGATGCTATAGTTTGATACTTATTTTCTGATAGCGGCTATCGAGACGAATCGAATTATGTGTAACACTAAGGTCTTTGCAGGACAACGAAGGTCAGAAAGGTGGCATGAACGTCCATTTACAGAAGGTGTTCGAAGTGATGACCATTGGTATCAGTGCAGCGCTGCAATCTTCTTACCATGGACTGAATGGTATTCCTTATCACATCGGCACTTATCGAAGCATATGTTCTGACAATTCTCTCTCGTATTCAGAGTAAATAGTAAATATTCGCCGAATTCGGCGTATCCACTTAATGTGCCATTGACATGTAAACACCATTCGACGGTTTCGCAATACAACACTAATATGAACGGTTGGCGAATGAAGCGCATGTGAATGATGTATTCCTTCGAATAAAAAGTCGATATGCTTCTCATTTACGGAGAATGCCAACGAAATTCAGAGAGAACTAGAGACTCATACGCTGAAAGACATCCTCAACGTACTCACGCTACACGCCGTGTAAACACACTACGTGATGAGAAGTATCCGGACACCTGGCTGAACATGATTTACAATTTAGTGGCTCCCTCCATCGGTAATGCTTGAATTCAGTATGGTGTTGGCCCACCATTTGTCTTGATGACGGCTTTTATTCTCGCAGGCGTACGTACAATCAGGTGCTGGAAGGTTTCTTGGGGAATGACAGCCCATTCTTCACTGAGTGCTGCAATGAGGAGTGGTATCGAAATCGGTAGGTGAGGCCTGGCATGAAATTGGCGTTACAAAACATCCCAAAGGTGTTCTATAGGATTCAGGTCAGGACTTTATGCAGGCCAGCCCCTTACAGGAATATTATTGACGTGTATCCACTCCGCCACAGGCCGCGCATTATCAACAGGTGTTTGATCGTGTTGAAAGATGCAACCGCCATCCCCAAATGGATCTTCAACAGTGGGAAGCAAGAAAGTGCTTAAAACATCCATGTAGGCCTGTGCTGTGATAGTGCCACGCAAAACAAGGGGTGCAAACCCCCTCCATGAAAAACACGACCACACCATAACACCACCTCATCCTAATTTTACTGTTGGCGCTACACACGCTGGCAGATGAAGTTCACCGGCCTTTCGCCATACCTACACCCTGCCCTCGGATCGCCACATTGCGTACCGTTTTCCACTGTTCAATCGTCCAACGTTTACACTCCTTATACAAAGCGAGGCGTCGTTTGTCATTTACTGGCGTAATGTGTGGCTTATGAGCAGCCGTTCGACCATGAAATCCAAGTTTTTTCACATCCCACCTAACTGTCACAGTACTTGCAGTGGATCCTGATGCAGTTTGGAATTTCTGTATAATAGTCTGGAATTATGTCTGCCTATTACACATTACGACCCTCTTCAACTGTCGGCGGTCTCCCTTCACGTTTCCACTTTACCATCACATTGGAAACAGTGGACCTAGGGATGTTTAGGAGTGTGGAAATCTCGCGTACAGACGTATGACCCAAGTGACACCCTGTCATCTGACCACGTTCGAAGTCCGTGAGTTCTGCGGAGCGTCCCTCTCACGATGTCTAATGACTACTGAGTTCGCTGATATGGAGTACCTAGCAGTAGGTGGCAGCACAACGCACGTAATAGGCAAATGGTATGTTTTTGGGGTTGTCCGGATACTTTTGATAACATAGTTTATGTGTATGACAAATTGAGAACTACTGGATCTTTAACACATCGGAAGTATATCCGGCAAAGGAAAGCCACCAATGAGGAAACGGCAATTGGTACTCTTGCCACTGCGGTTCGAGATCCTTTTGTTAGTTCGCATCAAATAGCAAGGGGAATCTGGCATGAGCTAGAGTAGTGTTTTTCGTGTTCTGCATCGCCATAACTATCATCCTTACTATATCAGTCTAGACCAAGAATTAACTGGTACGGCTTGCATGCGTCACATTGAATTCTGCCGGTGAGCTGAATTTCAGATTCAGAGGGATGACATGCCGATGAGCTGAATTTCAGATTCAGAGGGATGACACATTTATTAATTTGATTTAGTTTACTAACGAGGCTGCTTTCCATGGAACTGTTAATTTGCGTAACATGCATTATTGGGCAACTGAAAATCCATGTTGGCTGCGGCAAGTTGCACACCAAAAACCATGGTCGGTGAATGTATGGTGTGGGGTTCTGGAGGACAGAATTACAGGCCCCTATTTCATCGAAGGAAATCTTAATGGTAGGAAATACACCACATTGCTGCAAGAAACATTAGGTCTGTCATTGGAAGAAATACCTTTAAGAACAAGGAACAGAATGTGGTATCAACACGATGGGTGTTCGGCACATTTTTTGCTGATGACTAGAAATGAGTTGTAGAGACAATTCCCAAATCTTTGGATTGGACGAGTAGGAGATGTGTCGTGGCCGGTTCGGTCGCCAGAACTGACGTCTCTGGATTTTTTATTGTGGGCATTCATGAAAGACATTGTGTGTACAGACGTTCCAACTGCCCCTGAAGATATGCGAGAGAGAATTGTCAGAGCATGTGCTTCGATAAGTGCCGATGTGATAAGGAATACCATTCAGTCCATGGTAAGAAGATTACAGCACTGCATTGATACCAATGGTCATCACTTCGAACACCTTCTGTAAATGGACGTTCATGCCACCTTTTTTACCTTCGTTGTCCTGCAAAGACCTTAGTGTTACACATCATTCGATTCGTCTCGATAGCCGCTATCAGAAAATATGTATCAAACTATAGCATCCCACTTAAAAAAAAAAAAACAAAGTTGACTTTCATACCTCTGACGCGACCCCACCCAGCAACAAAGAACCCAACGTCATATTTCGTCCCCATCGTCCCATACAACATTTGTCCCACAAACTTTTCAGCTCCTATCATGTTTTCGGAGCTATTCTTGGCGCCAATAGTTAATGACGTCCATCCGCTCAATACAATTTGAAACGTTACCCATCCGACCAAGCAACATGTTTGCAGTTATCAACAGTCCGATGTTGATGTTGACCGGCCTAGGCGAGGCGTAAGGCTTTGTGTCGTGCAGTGATGAAGGGTACTCGAGTAGGTCTTTGGCTACGAAAGCCAATATCGATGATGTTTCGTTGAATGGTTCGCATGCTGACACTTGTGGGGAAAGGAAACCGACGTAGTTTACAGGGCCGGGGGAAGGGTTAAAACTGAATGCAGCCAGAGCATAAATTTTAAGTCTTTTTCGGTCTTGAGTGTAAGGGTACCCCCAATCCACGTGAATTCCCTGCATTTCGTAGTACTTTTTCTGTAATTTACGTATTCTGATTCAATTTACGTAACTTTCCTAGTTTTTTCGCGGTTTTATATATTTCTTCTTATTTCCCTCTGTTTTACGAATTTCCCATCAATTTGTCGTAATTATACCAGGTTTTCCTCGATTTTTACTGCTGTCATGTCATTTTTTCCGTATGTATATGGTCATATTACCGCCATAAGCATGCGTTGTTTGATTTGATACGATGATATTTGCGTGTATTACACACCATCCTACTAAAAAAATCCTAAAAATTCGCCACTACCTGATGCATAACAAGCATGCATTTTGGATAGGAAGATCATGAAGTGTAATAACACTTGCTTCATACCTAGATGGGGCTGAACGAGTGGTGCAAATTGGAAACTCTTCGTCTGAAAGCAAATCAGTGTACTGCTACGACACATCAGAGAGCTTGTCGGTAGACACACGTAGCAATGCACTTGATGCAAAGTAAGTCTGGCTTAGTGCTACACGTTCATCTGACTTCCACTCTACCGTGTAGGGATCGGCAACAGGGAGTTGGCATGTGTACAGAGCTGAGTTCTGCTGCTCTGATACTCTTTTTCCCCTGGAGTATATGCTCTTATTGCTTACACGATGAGCTTCGCTTCTTTTGTTTACACCTTCCAGCTCTGATACACCACCGAAACCATCTGTAGATTTCGGGTATTTTTATCTAAGTAAGAAGTTATTCGTTAGTTAATAGTGTGTAGACAGTACTTAGCATCCTGGATCGTAAGAGTTTCCCTTCCCCGAACCTACAGAGTGAGCATATAGGGCAATATAATTTATAGACGAACAGTTAGCAAGTTACTCATTCGAACTACAACCATCCACCGCTGACAGATCTGCACACACACATATGGAGACCATGCAGGCGTATTACTAATCGCGAAATCTCTATTTCAACCACTTGTGCATTATTTTCGACAGTACTACAATCCCACAAATAGCAAAAAACTCTTCACAAAACGCTTCTGCAGGGGATGTAAGGACATTTAAATTCATCCTGCTAAAGAGCATACCATCTTCGATTCAAGTTCTATTACCGATATTCCGTAACAACATTTTCTAGGTTCTCCAGTAAAAACAACAAACCAAGGCATCTTGCTTCGCCTATCATGCTTATCTTTATACTCGTAAAGATCCACAATGATAGCACCTAACAATCCCAATTCCGCTATTTTCTGTGCTAAATGTCTGTCAGAATGGTGGAGACAGTACTTCATGTGAGTTGTTCTTA
Organism: Schistocerca serialis cubense; assembly: GCF_023864345.2. NCBI lineage: Eukaryota > Metazoa > Arthropoda > Insecta > Orthoptera > Acrididae > Schistocerca > Schistocerca serialis. Next base: position 516,027,750 of record NC_064640.1, read on the forward strand.
TGTACGGTACAGAACAGCACATTAGTCGGCGGTATAGTACTGTACTCTAATGCGCCCAGTCACTCACAACCAAATTCTCTACAGATGCAGTGCATTTGCTCTTTTTTTATGTATATGTCCATGTGGCTGCTGCAGCTGCTTCGCCTCGCGTGATGTTAAAGGAATCGCCTACCCCCACCTCCCTGTCTCTTACCCTACTCCGTGCGGCTTGAGACGAATGGGCGCCGCACCACGCGCGTCCGTAACTTTCCACAGACCTTACACGACAATCCGTGCAACGTCCACCGCTTGGTTCAGTGTCGGGTGATCTGTACAATGACAACCTGTACTTAAGCCCTCCTTGGCTTCCACGCCACAGGGGGGTTGGGGGGGGGGGGGGGGCGGCGGCAGCCAGCAGTTGGAAATCTGCAGAAGATTGTAATGTACAGGGTGATTATAATTAAACTTTCAAAACGCTGTAGAAATAACACCACTGGTCAGAATGACGTCAAACTGCAACGTAATATAATCGGAGAATGGGGAAAACGTATGGCAGAAAAAATAGTGTGAAAATTGATCAATAGATGGCGCTGTATGTCAGAATGCGTAAACGAAAACACCTGTCATGCGCACTACACACTGAAGTAGGTACAAACACGCCGGGTACAGGGCTTTTCCTCCTCTCTCGTCTGCGACGTTCGCTATGACTGTCTCAATGCAGGATCGCGCTCTTCTTGTAAAGCTGTATTACAAGAATGATGACTGTGTACACGTCGCTCTGCAGAAGTTCCAGACACTGAAGGGTTTGGAAAAAGGCCTTCGTCCGATGACTGCCATGGGTCCGGCGAAAATGATTCGGTAATTTGAAAATGCGGGTTCTTTGGTGTGCAATCTTGTAGAGGGAGGAAAAGGGTTGATTCGACGTCAGTGTAAGCAGTGGCCCCAGCAATGCAGAAGGAGACGACTGGTGGTGTGCAAACGTGTTGTGCACGGAGAATTGCCCCAACATTGGGCATAACCATGAGTACGGTGCGTAAAATCCTACGAAACATCCTTATTTGCTATCCATTCAAAATTACTCATGTGCACGAGTAGCTTCCTGTTGACCTTCCAGCAAGAGAAACTTCCCTTTAAAATTTCTTGCTCGCATGGAGGTGGACAATGACTGGTAGTGAAAGATTTTGTGGACAAGCGAAGCCCACTTCTATCTGACAGGATATGTCAATACACAGAATTGTCGATTATGGGCAACGGAAAATCCAAACGCAAATCAACCAGTACAACTTCATCCTGAAAAGGTTACTGTGTGGTGCGCGTTTGCGGCATCATTTATCATAGGGCCATATTTTTTCGAAGAGACAGGTGCTTTCGGTCCTGTTACCTGTACCATCACTGGTAAACGCTATGAGTGTCTTTTGTGCAAACAATGTCATTCCAGCTCTCTAACAGCGTGGATGTGTGGATGGGATCTTTTTATGCAAGATGGTGCACCTCCGCGCATTGCAAATCCAGTTAGTAGCTACTGAAGCGCCATTTCGGAAATGCTTAAAGTATCAGCCGACATTTCCATACAGCCTGGTCGTCCCGATCACCTGACCTTCATCCGTGTGACTTCCGGCCGTGGGGCTATTTGGAAGCTGTTGTGTTCAGTGTTCCTACTGCAAACTTAATTGCACTGAAGGAACGCATTTCGCACCACATTCTGAACGTGACCCAGGAAACACCTCGATCAGTTGTGGAACATGCTGTTTCTCTATTTCAACTTGTTGCAGAAAACAGTGGACAGCATACTGAACATGTTTTGCGCCAGTCACACTTAAATTAATAATCCGATTTGATTTTGATTCACGTTTTTTACGCGCTTTCTGACCTCAAGAAATGAAAAACCGATTTTTCTCATCGAGTGTGATACGACCTTGCCGGGGTGGAGGGGCGTACATATCTCACAGTATCACACCTGTACACCCGTGCGCACTGAATAGTACAGTTTGTTTAACGTCAGACGTACATCTTAGTTATTGTTGTATGATTAATTTGCCATTTGTAGTCAACCACTATTAAATTATGATCCTTACAGCGCCATCTATTGCTACATTTTGTAACTATTTTTCTTCTGTCATAGGTTTCTCTCCTCCTCCTATAATATTCTGTTGCAATTTGGCATCATTCTGACTAGTGGAGCAGTGTGTATTACCTATTCTGCTCTTCTGCTCCACGACAGAGTCCCCAGCTGGCTGTTCTCGTCATTTTGTTATGCCGGTCAGGTGTGATGTGTTTGCAACCACAATGGCGCGTGTACGCGACAATTCCGCAAAATTGTCCGGAGTTTCGGATAAGATTCACAGTTATTCCGCCATTTTCTCTGTATCTCACAGCACAGGGTGCTGCGTCCTTGCCGGACAGAAGCTGAAACGCAAGTGTATCTTTGCTACCAAAAACCAAGTGGAGCGTGCCACTCCGCTCGTTTGGCTGTCCAATCGCAACATTTTAACTAAATTTTCACCAATGAGCGCTACTCCCGCTCGATTTGAGAGCGCGGTGAACATCACTTACGTCACGTCGAACTGGCCAATCACCCTCGCCTGTGGGAGTCGCCACTCGACTGAACTTTGGTTCAAATGGCTCTGAGCACTATTGGACTTAACATCTGAGGTGATCAGTCCCCTAGAACTTAGAACTACTTAAACCTAACTAACCTAAGGGCATCACACACATCCATGCCCGAGGCAGGATTCGAACCTGCGACCGTAGCGGTCGCGCGGTTCCAGACTGAAGCGCCTAGAACCGCTCGGCCACATCGGTCGGCCGACTGACCCTTCCTGATGCTTCTTTGGCCCAGCATCTAATTGGACACATTCCGCTCCTCTATCCCACGCTCAAAACATACCGAGTGGGGGATTCGTGGAGATATTTCTTGCTGGAAACGTCACCTGCGACACTTTTGTGAGCCCTGGGCGACCCATCCGTCTCCCTGCGTTATTCACTTTGAGGATACATTCTGCTTGCCCCGCAGTTTTCTGCCAGAGATGCTGCCTGCCTGTTGGCTGGTATCAAATCCCTGCTGCTGGAGACTGTCCTGGTGGTGGCAGTCCTCCTGGGGTGCTGGAGGTTATAAAATTCGACGTTCGGTCTAACGCGCTGCTGGTTTCCCACTACTGGCATCCTGCGTACCATCCCACACTAAATTCTATTCGAAAAAATTATTTGCACTTAACGCAACGCAGTACAATCTCATTGTTCACCCATTAGCCGTCTCTGTTAGCATAGCGCGATGAACTGAAAATTTGATCACATCCATGTTGCTATTTGTCATTGCTGCCCTAATTAATTATTCAAAGATACAAAGTGGCGCTTGATTTGGGCGTTGCACTCCCAGTGTATACCCAGTATAGGTAGCCACCTTACAATCTGAATGTGAGAGACGGTCTCAGATCGTGTAATTTGTCCAGCAAGCTGAAAGAAATTGATTAACATAGATTTTTTTTCTTCGCAGTTTAAATTCTCGAATTTTTATACTGCAACGACGGTTTCGAAATAACGATGTCATTCTACGGTGATCAGTAGTTTTTTCAGCAAAATAGTGGAAATTTTTTTTTCCACTTTTACGTGTATAGCGCGTGTACAGCCTAATCATTTGTAATCGATGGTGGTGCACCTTATTGTATATCGCAAAATAACGTGATGCGAATTGAATCCTGCAGTCTAGCGAAAAAAACTATACCGACTTTGCTCATAAATTACAAGGAAACTGAATGCGTCTATTTTTGTGGAAAGAGGACATTTATTATCGATGCAACTGTTTTTCCCTTTTTAAAATACGCTTGATGACAGATGCGTTGATATTAATTACAGTTGTTCTCTATCGCAGAACCGCGATCGCTTGCCGTGGGGTGGTACGGAGGACGGTCAACTGTGTGTGAGATCTCTGACTCAGTTGCACGCGACCAATGTGGCAGTGTGTGGTGGGCGGGGATGTGTCGCTATATTTTGGACAAACAAGCTGCACTTGGGGTGGCCCGCCATTTATCTCTTACTGCTTAGTTGATGCTTTTGTGTTGGCGATGCACCGTCGCCTGAAGGCAGTCAGCGACCGATGTTAGATCATGCCACGCCTTCCAGGCTGTTCCGGCCACAGCTGAGGAACGCTGTGCTCCCAGATATGATGGAGTTTGCGGGTCCCTTTAGGCAGAGGGTTTCCTGTTGTCCAATTCATTGTTGTTCCATGGAGGGTCCAGTCTTTCCGAGAAATACGTTTAACGGATTGCAAGAAGCGTTATCTTCTTGCCTTTTGTCTATCCGTGACTGATTTTCACAGACTGGAGACAGTATATCAATGCCATTTGGTGGCATTCTCTCTGTGGATCACGAACAGCAAGACAGGCCTCTATCCCTACCTATAGTGAGGGGAGGGAGGGAGGGAGGGAGGGAGGGAGATAATATTACCTTCAAGTTGCTTAGTTCGTGAGCCCCCACTGAGGAGAACGTTACTACAACTCCTGCCCCTCTGCAATCTTCAGGGTCGGTTTCTGCGCTAGTCGTGTTATTACGATGCTTTTTTCCCCAATCGTCAGTACTTATGTTACATTATGACCTATTCATTATGAGTGCTGGTTTTCTCTCGATAATGTAAGCATGTAATTAGAACAGTGATTCATTTTTTTCATAAGTTGTGGTAGTGTGTATTGGCTTCGATTACCTTGGCTGCAGGGTCATTGTCGAGCAGGTGTCTGTAGCGAACTCTGATGTCAAACAGCAATAGAGACAGTCCTCAGCTGTATGGTTACACGTAATACACTTATTAAACTCCTCTGTCGAACACCAGGCAAAGGTCCCGAGTTCGAGTCTCGGTCGGGCACACAGTTTTAATCTGCCAGGAAGTTTCATACCAGCACCTTGTCAGTTGAATACAATTCCCAGCAAAAAATAATAAAATATAGTACCTTACACCCCAGCCTTTTTCCTGCCAGCTTGTAGGTGAAGAGTTGAGTTTGGGTGCGTATGCCACTAGTTTCTAGTGATATTGTGAAATTTTTTCCCAGCAAGAAAACACCTGTCGTATGGCTTCGTCGATTTCTGAGCTGTATTGCTGTTTTAGGCAGTCCTTGTGTAGCACTATGTATATAGTTGTGCAATTACGCCCGACCGTTATGACTAATTACGTAATTAGGGCCGATCTTTACTTCTGTTTCCCAACCAAAATTAATGAAGTACACTAACCTAACCTTCCGCTCTTGCATCTGGGGGGTTTCCATGTGTTGTGTGGTGCACTAGGGCTTTCCCACCAATTGCCGGGTAGGGGTGGGACGTCAGCACAGCTCTGGGACGAAGAAATTCTCGCCAAAATTCGAAATTCCCCTCAATGGGGTAGTTGGCGGAGAGGTAGGGGGAGGTATGGGGTAAGGGAAAGTTGCAGGGACCCATTTGCAAGCTGAGGAAAACACAATGTCATCTGGGGGCTTGGGGTGGGCTTGTTTTGGGGGTAATTAATTGATCAACTTAATTAATTTGCATATCAATTTCATATAATGAGTGTCTCAGCACCTCCAGTACCCTTCTGCTTTCGTCTACCCCAATACACATTTTGTGGCTTAGGAAATGGCGGAACATCACGGCAGCATCATCATTGTTGCGTGCTAAACAAAATAACATCTCAGAATTTTTTCGTCCTGGTTAAGAACGTCCTGCTTAAACACGGAACATTTTCTTTTCTTTTTGATTTGACATGTTTTGAGCAGTTACGTGCAAATCAGCTTTATGTCAATGCAGTACTGTAATATCGTATGTCCAGTAGTTTAACTCTCGCTCAGGGTAAAAACATGTTACTAGGCGACAGACATCATTCACAGTACAGGCACTGTTGCACATTACACTTTCGTGTAAAATTCTTTAATTTGTCGACGTTTTCAGTTTACTAGTGTTTTAACACAGAACAATATTTCAGACTGTATTTCCAGTTGAAAATGAAAGTTGTGCTGTATTGTGTTGTGATGTTATGGGTCAGTAAATGTATTCCTCTGATAATCTGATCCCTCCAACTAAGACCATGTCCCCTGTCCTGTACGAGACCGATTAGTGAGGTTCTATTCTGCTTCGGAGTATCGTTAGTTGTTCGGTAGCTGAGATCTAAGTTAACAAGGTAACATTTCTCAAACGTTTTACTGATTTTGGAATGCCAATAATTACCTATGTGCTGTATGCTGATCGATGACATTCTCAAAACATTCCTCTATCAAGATACACATTTTGCGCGCAGTTTGCGTACATTTACATAATGATACCTTTTAAACCGAAGAATTGATGAAGAAAACATTCAGAATTCTTTCTTCACTCCATAAGCTTGCTACTCGAGCTGTTAGGAAATATTATCGTTCCACAAGGCTCACAGCGTTCGACCGCAGCGCTGAAGCATGTACATATATATTACGGATGTAGACGACTAGCGGCGCATACTAGTTCCCAGCACAGAATCTTTGGATTTGTCAAACCTGTACACAGTCGAAATGGCCCAGTTTCCTGACGTGCTGAACATTTGGTACGACCCTCAGCGCCGGTTTAAGCTTGCACGGTGACCATATACTTATAATTGGGGGGTTCCGGGTTCCTACTAATCATTATGTACTCTTTATTTTGGCGTGAACGCAACGTCACATTATAATAAATGAAAAGCATCAGTTTGCTTTTGTTCTAAAATATTACTTTTATTGTTAAACCGGTTTTCGGATTACAAGACTATCTTCAGACATTTACTGAGTATTATCACCAATTTATTTATAAATAAAATAGATATATAAATGCATTTAGTTATTTCTGTTTATCTTATTGATATTGCTTAAGTTTTTACGTATTCTATAGTTACATTGGTAATTGCCTATTCTTTTAATTTGTTTGTGTATCACTCTACATGTTTCATAGCTCCTGATGTAGCCTTGTCTAGCACTAATTTTACTTTACTTTATTAGTTTTGTTTATTAATATAAACTTATGTAGGCATGCCATTCCTATTTTGTGTTAAAGGTTTTCCTGTCTACTACATTGTTATTTATGTATTGTCCAGGTTTTACTTTTTCATTGCATTACCACCACGCTGTCAAAAATGTTACTTACTGTATGTTTCTACTTCAGTCTAGAAGTGTTACTTCTCTTCCAGTGTTGCTTGCAAACATGGTAACTTCTTTGGTGATAATACTCAGTAAATGTCTGAAGATGGCCTTGTAAGCTGAAAACCGGTCAACAATAAAAGTAATATTGTAGAACAAAAGCAAACTGATGCTTTTTATTTATTATAATGTTGTTCTACCAAGAACCGACGGAAGATACTGTTAACATGGTAACGTCACAATTTAAATACTAAGTGATGTTGCGCATCTTTTTCTTGAACCGTGATCTGAGCAACACAACCAGCATAACACAAAACACAAACTACCCGTCATATTTCCCTCTTATTAGCTCGATTTAAACACAAAGAAGAAAATCATAAAACTCAAAAGTTGTGGACTATAAACTATACTACATGTCATGTATGTCGTGTCTGTTCTTTCGGACATTTCAGAAAGGAGCGACACCATATATAAGATTAAGGTGAGGATTGCCAATGACCCTTCCAGTGCAGATGCACACCAAGCTCGAACTCTTACGGGAATCGGTGAAATGGCCCGAGTAATGAGGATAATGGACAACGGACATTACAACAGTACTGTGTGGATTAGACTGAGAATTTGGGTATGACGGGAGGCGTGCGAGGGTAGTCCGCGCAGTAGCGATGACCGCTATGTCCGGATGGCGCAGCGGCCAGCACATCTGCCTAATAAGCAGGAGAACCGGATTCCAATCCCAGTACGGCACAAATTTTGAATGTCCTTAATTCCTTTGCGTCTTGACAAACTATACTAGAAGCCAAAACAGTGATAATCTTAATAGTATGTTGGTCCACCTGAAGTACGCAATTCAGCAGCAGTTCTGCTTGGCATGGATTCGTCAAGTCCTTGGTAGCTTCCTGGAGGTAAGTGGCACTACATGTCTACTCTCTCGTCATGAAATTCCCGTAAATTTCGTGCCGGTGGTTTTGTGGGCACCAGACAACGTCACTGGTGTGTTTCATCGGTTTGAGATCAGACAAACTTATATGGCCAACACATCGAAGTGTGACCACTGTTATGATTCTCAGACCATAGTAGCAAGGTACTGACTTTGTGACAAGGCCACTTAACGTCCTAAATGATGTTATCGTCGTTGGGGAAGACTAAGCATAAGTGGGTGAGGTGGTTCCCACATTCCAGAACTGTCGGGTAGCCTTCGATTATTACCACAGGTCCTATTGGAGGCCAGTTGAATGTTCCCCATAGCATAGTATGAAGCGTTTCAAGCAGCCGTGCACCTGGTTGATGGCGTATGCGGACATGACCATCGACCTGATGCAACAAGAAACGTGATTAACCCGACCAGGCGCCACTTTTCCATTTGTGTACGGTCTAATCGCGACGACCATTTATTGCCCACTTCAATCGTAACTGTGTAGTTGGAGCGAAATGGGAACACATGAGAGTCAGCTGCTGGGGAGGCTCGTGTTCAACAACGTGCGGTGAATGGTGTGCTCCGAAACCCTTATGGCTGCACTAGGATTCTACTATGTAATCAGATCTGCCACAGGTCACAGCCTATTCTGCTTTACAGGGCGGTGAAGCCTCCGACCGCCACGTTCTGTGATGGGATGCTTAAGTTCTAGACTTTGTAGCCTACGCGTGGTTTCACCGTCCTTCAACCACTTTCCACAGATGGTCACAGCAGTAACACACTAACAGCTGACCAGCGTTGTCGTTTCCGAGATGCTCGTTCCCAAGTGGCGGGCCGTAACAAGTTGCCCTTTGCCGCAGTCGATTATGTAAATGAATTTCCCAATTTGTTGCCCGAATCGTGGCCATAATGATTCCCTATTCGTCTATGCTCAGACTATATACTTTATTTACCACCTCACGTGCCTCGATCTCTACCGGGTGGCATCCAGTCTCGCAGCTGACAGTGTACAGTATGTTTTGGTCCGTCGGTATACTTACGGCGATCATGTTCTGGAACTGACCACTGGACAAGAGTCCTCTTACTCGTGTTTTCATGAAGTGGGAAGAATAAGGCACACTATTCCATCATTTACCATTCCTGGAATTATTGGAAAGCAGAAATGACAGTACTCGCAACTGCAAGCACTGACGTGTGCAGCCTGTCTACAAATTTATAATAATGATTACAAGTTACGTTAAACAGTGAAATGCTTCGCTTTACAAACTATTAAAGCTCAGGGCTCTGGAGAGAAAATACCGTGAGTCACTTTATAGTTCCGTGACACACGTTAAAACATCTGGAATGCGTAATCTATGCTGCGCTTAGTGATGGTAGCAGGAAGCGTATGACTGCGGCATTTCCCGCACCAGAGAAAAGAGCATAAAATAGGATGACCAGAACGGCGGTAACTGAGCTAGTTTATTACCAACCGTAATTCATATGATTAGCAGTGAGAATGTGGGAGTATTCTGTTTGTCGACTGTTTTACTGACCAGCCTGCATCGTGTGGTGGGACAGTCCGAAAAAGACGTTCAGAAGAGCTTTGTCAACGATGAAAGCAAATAATCTCTCTCGTTAATATTTATTATGACAGGTTCGCCCAACTTTTTTATAATGCACAGCAGATCACAGTTTAACTCAAGATGTAACTATAGCTCATACGATCCCGCAGTGCGTAAAATGTGGTTTAATGAAGTCAAACTACGTCAGATTTATTCTTGGAACATTTTAGAATATACGCAATTTAATGTAAATGATCACTATTTTGAGTGCTTTAAAGAACTCCATAATTATGTGCACGTAATCCTAAATGGTATTACTTTCAGTTCACAACTGCTAATGGTTAACTTGCCTCCGAAGAAATTAGCAGTGAGGAGCGGGGTCCCTGACAGTGCAGGGACGTAGAGTGTTTACATGGATAAGAGGCATCTGTGTACGATGACAGTAACGCGCCAAGTAATGAAACCCTAATGCTACCAGCGAAAGAAGACTCTGTTGGAAAATCTGAAACAGAAAGAAGCGGTTCTGTTATGCTTCAACGTAATCTCTTACAGGAGTCTCAAGACGACATAGCTCCAAATTAACTTAGTTCATTCGGTAGTGTATTGTACGATAGCTCTCGACGATCGTTCGTCATTTACAAAACATGAGCAACCCATTGACGAGGAGTGTTCTTGTCCACCTCGGTGCTCGGTTACACAGTAGAGCACTAATTGAGTAATAGAAGGTCAAAATGTGTTTGTCTCTGGTTGAGCAGAGGTAATCAAGAAGTATTTCTTGATTTTAATGGCCAGAATCTCACTGACAAGAAACAAAGGAATGGATGCTTATCAGATGGCACTGTCACTGGGCGACGGTAAGTACAGCACAGTAGGTGCGTGGGTTTTCACCCAGCCTAAGTGAAGGACTTCAAATAAATTATTTAAACACTTGAAAAGGGGTGATACATTTTAGGACAGGACATGGTCTACATCCTATGCATTTATGTAGAATTGATAGGATGCGGACAGAGGCAGACAACTGCTTATTAGTAGGGACACACTAATATATATGTTTTTTTAACCTGATCAATATATTGAATTTAGGCATCGTGTAGTCGTAAGATCAGATGGTGCATTTCACAGTTAAGAAAATTTGCAGCTGCTTGATACCTGTCGGATGCTATACCTAATATTACTGTAGACGAATATAAAAAAAAAGAAAAAACAGGACGACACGAGAAGAAAATAAAATTATCAGTCAAAACAATTCGCTAAGAATTGCAACCAGCAAGCTCTAACCATCACTGCAGACGGAGAAACATACGGATTTATGACAAGATCAAGAGGTGACCTTTCCAACGATGTTGGTAGTCAAGAATCTATAGAAGTTTACTGATGAAAGAACTACTAATAGTAGACTATTTTCATGAGTATAGCTGATAAGGTGGAGTCGGATATCGATTACCGTGTTCTCCTAGACCATTCCAGGAAGGATGGCTTCTGATGAGTACGACGCGGATGCTGTGTTGTATGTTAGCACAGTGCTACTCGATAATGTAAGAGTGGACAGTATAATTCAGTAGTACTCTCACTGTAGTGACAGTGTATTGCAGCAGGGGCTGGCTATAATTTGCTTTTCTTGGATGGTTTAGTATGAATTCTGCGTCCCAGAGGACCAGTTGCTCCAGGAATACTAGGTCATAATTCACGTATGAAATTGCGCATTTACTCAAATTAACATAATGTTGATATTTACTTTTAAGAAGCTACGTGGTCGATTCTTGGGATAAATCTTTCTACCTCTAGCAAAATTATTCAGGACCGAATGATGATTGTACGAGTGCGTGATTTAATATTTGTGCAATTACAATTTTAGTTACAAAACGTGTGTTAGGGAACTACACTGCAGGTTCAGTAGGTTACGAGAAATAAAATAAATAAATATCAGAAGGTACTTTTTCTAAATTCATCTAAATGTCAGTGATGATTATAAGAATAACGAACGTTCATTGAGAACTCAGCACTGGTATACGTTACAAATCATCTCATGTAACGTTAAACCGCTCCAACTTTCAGGCGTCAGAACGTTCAGCCTCGTAAGTTCTACGAAGGTCATGACTGCTCAGTTCACAAGAGGAATCATGAGAGAGAAGCGCGGAGTGGCCGTGCGGTTTGAGGCGCCATGTCACGGATTGCGCGACCCCTCCCGTCGGAGGTTAGAGTCCTCCGTCGGTCGTGTGTGTGTGTGTGTGTGTGTGTGTGTGTGTGTGTGTGTGTGCGCGCGTGCGCGTGCGCGTGTGTGTTGTGTTCTTAGCATAAGCTACTGTAAGTAGTGTGTAAGTCCAGGGACCGATGACTTCAGCAGTTTGGTCCCTTAGAAATTCACTCACATTTTAAAATGAGATACCACTTGAAGGACTGGCGGAACGAGACGGTGGAGCAGCGATATGCTTTAATTTTTTCCATAGTTTCAGATACTGATCTGATCGCCCCAATTTTATCTTTTATTGCTTCAGGAGCTCACAATCTATTCCTTATCGCCTGCTGCTCATTATGCTCCGTTTATAATAAAACATGAAAAAATCATAGCACGAACGCTTCAGATCTTTATGACCTAGATACAGTTCATGGTTTTGATATCAGGATGGAGGCCAGACGATGTCGCTATGGACCTGACGTCAGCTGATAGTGTATGTAATCTAACACTATGACACATTGCGTACAGTGTGTGTGTGGGGGGGGGGGGGGGGGGGCAGATAAAACGTGCTACCACTGTTCTAAGCAGACTGGCGTTGCATTGGGAGCGCGGAGGCTACAGTCTCCATTTGGCAATCCTGATTTAGGTTTCCCGCGGTTTCTCTAAATTACTTCAGGCAAACGCTAGACGGTTCATATTAAAAGACCACTGCCGACTATCTATCCCATTCGCGTCATGCTAGACCTATAAGTATGTAAATGCCTTTATACATGAATTGCGTTTTTTTGTTTTTTTTTCTGTTTTTTTTTGTAATGTGATGACATGTCCAATATTCTTGTAAAAGTGATCCACGGATGAATACTACTACTACTACTACTACTACTACTACTACTACCACCACCACCACCACCACCACCACCACCACCACCACCACCTCTTATATTAAGAGATTACGATACGAAATCTGATAGGATGCTATTCGACGGTAGCTGTCTAGCATGGACACGAATAAAGCACATCACATCGATCACTGCACGCATGCGCGGATTGCGTAGCAGAAATCTGGTGAGGACAGCTCTCGTGAAGTCCTGCATGTAGTACTGTGTTTCAGTTCTGCAACAGGGTGGAGCGGAGGGAGCGTGGAGCACAACAAGTATGGAGAGTGTATTGCTGTTTCCATGGCAACGAACTTGCTACAGAAGTAGAATCCGACTATCTGCCGCGCGCAGGTAAACCTGGTGGTTTCTGCTGTAGAAGTCAAGTGGACATCCACTGGGCTGTGGAGGGCTGAACGTGTAGCCTGTAGCTGTTGCGAGCAGACGCTTCTGGTGCTGCGGAATCAGTGTCAGACATTGCAGAAAATTGGGAAAAAAGGTTCTTAAGGGCACGCTATAAAATCTACATTGTCAGAACTACTTCTTGGTCGTTTGACCTTAGCAGTGTAAACCTGATATCTTACATTTCTGCAAAATTTTATCTAACTTGAGTAACACACCAAAACAATATGTTCTTTGCGAAGTGATCACTCACTATATGGTTGTACTGTAGCACAGGTTAGTATGATCTAATATGTGGACCGATTTCGATAAAAAGTGTGCGTGAAATGTATCTCAGCAACCTTTTATGGATGATTGATCAGTGATCTCATGATGGAAACATAAAATTTTAACATTTAAAAAGGTCAGTACACTTAGCGTCACTTAAACAGAACGTAAGTAGTTAGAGCTGAATATTAAAGTTACCATTACACCGTTTGAACAGACGATTATGTTTAAGAGTTTTGAAAAAATGTAGAACGTCGAAATTTCAAAGGTGGTTCAGGGATATTTTCTGAATGTTTTGGGTGGTTAGTTGGTTGTGTAAGGGACTAAATAGTGAAATTTTCAGCCCCTCCGTTGATGAGTTCTTCATTCAAGAGATAGTGACGTCCACGAGGAATGTGCTCGGACGAGGCACTGAAGGTAATACCGATGCCGGAGCCGAAAAACGATTTACGGGAAATTGAAAGTATATGGATTGGATCGGTACATATGTTATAGTAGACAATTGGTGCCGAGAGAAACCCTTACTGTATCCGATCCCTATCAGCCCTTGTAAAGGTGAAGACAATTACGAAGTATACACTTTATCCTAGTCAAAATATCGAGGAAAGTAGAATGGGAAACATCTAAAAATGTAATGGGCATCAGTTGGGCCGTCAATAATAAAACAAGATGAAATATTTAAGTCAACATTTGGGTCTCCTCCAGGGCTCTGCATGCAAAGGGATCCATCGTAGGCAAAGAATAAAAGAGGAGGACAGTACCCAGTAATCGGACTGATACTTCTAAAACGAAAAACAATGTTTGGTATAAAAGGAGCCAAACTGCCTACAATCATTTAAAGCTGAAGAAAGGAGGGATGACAGAGGAAGCATGCAAGATCGAGGATCCCCCTGACCCAGAAAGTGGCAAGAGACGATCTGAACAGCAACCACCCCACCCTCGCCCCAAAGGTAGTTTAAAACGTCTGTTCAACCCAGTTCAGTTGCCCGTCAGTTGGCCACCAACTTGGAAGGCAAAGAATTCCGAAGACCATGTTTAGCATGGAGAGCCAGAAGGAGGGGCCATTCCCCCAATATATGAGCAACTGACAGTAATGTTCGACAACCACAATGTGGAGGTGGCTCGTTACGTAAAATAAAATTATGTGACAGTCTGCTATAACCAATGTGGAGGCGACATACAAAGATGGATTATTTCCGAGAGGAACAGAAGGAAAAGCGCCAAGCAGTTGTAGTGTCCTTGATAGTGCGGAGTTTATTAGAAGGGGCAGTACCTCACCAGTTGTTCCATTTCCGAGTGAGCAGAGGCCTTGGTTGCACCTGACAATCCACAACTGGGATAGTGAAAGTGAGTGGGTGGTGGGCGGGTCAGGGGTTGAGGTTATAGCTTCCCCAGTTGAACAGTCAGGCGATAAAATCCTTGGGATACTCTCAATATTTGGCACCGAGAAAAAGACAACGAGAGGGCAGTTTAAGTCCAGAAAAGAAGTCTGAAGTAGCAGATATCACTCGGTGACAAGAGTAACATTTCTCAGTGGCTCAGAGAGTGTTCATTGAGTCGCTACATATTATGATCCTATCAGGGAGGCCCATTTAATGTAACGGAGGGTTCTGTTAATGGCCATCAGCACTGCTGTGAAGACATGTTCCTGGCAATGAATGGTGCTCCTGACCAGTGAGAGATGTAAGAGCATAACCGGTCCAGTCCACGGTTTCAGAGCCGTCAGTGTAATAATGGTAGTATCCTGACAGACTCCAAGAACGGAAAGGACGCCGAAAAGTCACAGGAGTGACATACTTAGGGCTTCGAAATAGATCAGCCCTAATTCCTGGACTAGGTAACAATTAAGAGCGGGGAGACGATGCGAGGACACATGAACATACTTTCTAAGTAATGTCAGGATGGAAGAGAGAAGATCCCTTGCTTCAGTGAGGAGGTTGTCAACAGAACTAGTCGGGGAGGCGTCCAAATTAAATGATGGAAGCTGTAGGCGCCACCGATCCATAAACCTGGAAACCCTGGCCCAAGTCGGATGGGTCCAGATCTCAATAGATACAAAAGGAAGTAATGAGCTCTACACCCTAATAGGTGTGGGTAAGGATAGCATTGACGAGGCCAGAGCAATTTGGTGAGGCTAATCGGCCGATAACTGTCGATGGATGTTGGGTTTTTGTCTAGCTTAAGGATTGTAATGATTTAATACCTCGCAATTTCAAAGGGGAGACACCAACGAGATAAATACAGCTGAAGATCCTGAGCTCATCCAGCTGCTGAGTAAAAGTAAAATATTTATCACCTGAATTTAAATTGAATCGTGACCTCGAGGTGTATCGCGAGGGGAGGCAACAGCCTGAAGCAATTCCCAGTTAGTCAAATTGTTCATTAAAGAACTCGTGAAAGAGAGAGCTGAAGGAGAATGGATGACTGATTTGTCGCTTACACATTCGAAGGGCAGCTGCGCAAGAAGGGGACACCACCGAAAAGTGGACTGCCTGGTGTTAAGCAACAGCCGACGCACCACGAGAGCAATCATCTTATAGAAGAGGCTGGATACGGTTGTGAATCTTCGGCGGCCCAGAAGACTATCGATCTTGGCCCACACCTGGGATTAAAAGAGAGACATTTCCAGGAAGGAGATTTAGCACTCCAAGCATTCCTTCTTACTTCGTTTATCTAGGCAGTGAACCTTGGCAAAAGATATCTGCAAAAAATGGTTCACATGGCTCTAAGCACTACGCGACTTAACTTCTTAGGTCATCAGTCGCCTAGAAGTTAGAACTAATTAAACCTAACTAACAAAGACATCACACACATCCATGCCCGAGGCAGGATTCGAACCTGCGACCGTAGCGGTCGCTCAGCTCCAGACTGTAGCGCCTAGAACCGCACGGCCACTCCAGCCGGCGGATATCTCATAAAACGTTGCAGTATTCTTTGACAATCCTGAATTGCAGCTGGAATGTCTTTGGTCTACCATTGCACCAGCCGGCTATGGAGGGTGCCTATAGAGAGTGGAATAGCAATTCCAGCACCGCAAGTGGTAGCTCCAGGGACGTCTTGTACAACCTTGTCAGTGCAATCTGACGGACAGGCGGTGAAACAAAAGTTCTAACATTCTGCGTGGTGTCTGTTTGTTCTATATCGTGTCTCCCTACCACTTTCGCACAACGACGCTCTGAGCGTGTTTTTTAGGAAATTGACTAGTTTGAACCTGGGACCTGTTGCTGGTAAGGAGACGCCAGACCACACATGACATGTAGAGTTCAGAAGAGTTCAGTGAGACTAGCGATGATATAACCAAATACTTAATGATTTCAGCGTCAGCTCCACTGCACTCCCTGTAAAAGAATCTTAATACTAACTAAATTTAGTGGAAGGGGTTCAAGGCTTTCCTATTTTTAGTTAGCTGGTAAAATAACGTCGAAAAAGCAGTTAAGTTTACCACTGGAAATTTTATTCGACTCACAAAACATTGTTTATAAATTGCACTATTGATAAAAGGAAATGTTTTAATACAGGATGGTAAAAACCAACTGCGTTCGACAAAAATGTGAACGAATATTCCCTGAATGGGTTTCCAAGTTCTACAATGGATTGAAGGATGACCTATGCCATATCACATCTATAACCTAGGTTTAAATTAAGTTTCACAAAGAGAAAACTATCAAAATGGCCTACAGTGACCCTCAATTATCTTTAATTACTTATCTAACTTGTCGTAAATTAGAGTGGCTGATGTGGCTTCTCAATAACTATATAGAAGAAAAATCATCGCATTTCAGATTTTTACTTCAAGTGGCAAATGTGAACACCATGAGCTTTAATTGACGATCGACACTAGTATTACGCAAAAAAGGGGGTGTAACAGATGAGACTTCTGCAGTTCTGAGTGATGCTTTACGCGCTGTTATGCGGCATCGCGTGCGTTCATTACCTTGTCGGTGTTCGTCAGGGGGCAGCGGGCAGCACAGCTCCGCTCACCTCTCCGTCTCGGAAGCAACTCTCCCCTAACTTCTCCTTACTACAATTTACCGAAGTTGGTTTAAAAAAAACTATCTGGCTGTGTTTTCATTTGACCAATCAGGGTCTCAATGTTAACCTTAAGCTCCGCCTACAAAAATTCTGTCTATCCAATGAGAAACGTTATACTTTTCGTGGTGGGGCAATGTTTTTAAAGTTTGCAACGTAACAGAGACGCGAAAAAGTCTCACGCTAAAACCTGCAGCTGGTATGGTCCTTTTAAGTGTTATCATAAGATCTATACTGTTCTTCTGGAGGGCTCTATCTTTTAACATGGGCTGGGGGTGGTCCTGACGTAACAGAGACGCAAAAAGTCTCACGCTAAAACTTGCGGCGGGGGTAGCCCTTTTTGTGTTATCGTAGGATCTATACTGTTGTTCTGGAGGGCTCTAGCTTTTAACATGGGCTGGGGGATGGTCCTAGCGGTTAGCTGGTGACGTGGGTGTCCGTCCCTTATCGTAGGGCCTTCCAGCTTAACAAGGTTCTGCTCTCGGCTTCCGTTCTCGTTTCTTCCCTCGGAACTGCGTCTGTCTCACGGTGGGAAGGTATGACATGCATTTAGGCATTCTTGTGTTAGTCTGTGGTATTCCATTTGCTCACTCGTTACTCGTATTACTTTGGTTAATTTAATGTCACGATTTATTCGGAGCTATGTGACATACTACTGGATTTGCTTATCCTGTCAGGGTTTTCATGGAAGGTGTTGGATTTGCCTGACACCTTACACAGTAGAGGCATAAAGCTCCAAGTTGGCACTTAGATGCAACCGTCACGGTAGTCGGTCGATCTGGCGATGGCAAGGAAGCGGCAGCAACACCAGAAAGTGTTCACTATGAGAAATATCGTCAAATAGTGACTAATGCTGCTAAGCCAAGAGATTGGGGAGTAGATCATTAGGTCCATAGCTGAAAAAGTTCCATGGGTTGCTATGAAAAGGGCAGGAATGTCAACACGGAGGAGACACACATGATAATCCGTAAGCAGCTGGTGAAGAAGGAGGCAACTACAAGTGGAAGTGATAGTCCTCCACAGAGGATGTTGTGCATTGAAGTTCCCGAACAGGAGAAAAGGTGGGGAGGGGGGGGAGGGAGGAATGTTATATTAAGGATGTTAAGTCAAGTTGTAAGTAGGCTGTTTAGGTTTTGTAAGTAGGCTGTTTAGGTTTTTTTATTGGTAACGCCACCTCTGTATGAAAATCACTGGCTGTGCTGTGTGCAGTCTGTGGCTGGTTTGCATTGTTGTCTGCCATTGTAGTGTTGGGCAGCGGCAGCTGGATGTGAACAGCGCGTAGCGTTGCGCAGTTGGAGGTGAGCCGCCAGCAGTGGTGGATGTGGGGAGAGAGATGGCGGAGTTTTGAAATTTGTCATGAACTGCTATATTTATATATGATGATATCAAGGTAAATACATTGTTTGTTCTCTATTAATATCTTTCATTTGCTAACTATCCCTATCAGTAGTTAGTGCCTTCAGTAGTTTGAATCTTTTATTTAGCTGGCAGTAGTGGCGCTCGCTGTATTGCAGTAGCTTGAGCAGCGAAGATTTTTGTGAGGTAAGTGATTTGTGAAAGGTATAGTTTAATGTTAGTCAGGGCCATTCTTTTGTAGGGAATTTTGAAAGTCAGATTGCGTTGCGCTAACAAAATATTGTGTGTCAGTTTAAGCACAGTCATGTATAATTGTTCAAAGGGGACGTTTCAAAGTGAGTTGCCTAAGGAAAAGTAAACATTGCAAATGGTGATGGCTGAGGTCGTTTGCACCTGCACCTCTGTTTCTTCCGATGTGGTATGATGGGGAAGCAACTCACTGACAAATATCTGCAAACGAATATCTGCAAACGAATATACAGACCCCTCAAAATGCACTCACATAGCCTGTATAGTTCTGACAGAATGCACAACAACCATGAAGCATTGAGGAATGGTCATCAGTGAAGAGAATTTTTTGTAGAGCAACTCATACAGTGGAAGAAAAGGAAGTAAGCTGATAATAGTTCCAGCAGGTGACGTCACTACACATTACAGTTCCACTGGATGATCAAGTTATGATGTTCGAGGGTAGGCATGAAGGGACCAGAAGCAGTGGTCACATCCCAGGATCACTGTTGGTCACCAATGGGGAGTGAACCATGTCAATGAGCACTGATTCAGAATCCTATAGTGTGACGAGTCTGGCACCTCCAGAATATCCTTGTCGCAATTCATCTTCTCCTCCTCCTCCTCCTCCTCCTCCTCCTCCTCCTCCTCAGGCAAGGTGACCACAATTTTTGTGAGGGCCTATCTGCGGAGAGCGTGGGGATGGATCAAGAGAGTGCAGCCCTGAGACCCACAGGCCATAGTCCCTTCAGCCATTGACTAGTGTGGGGCCTCTGATTTGTGAGTTTCCAGGGAGAGAGGACGTGAGAGAGAGCCCTGTCACCTGCGTGGAGGAAGTGGACCTTGAGGATGGTGCTACAGGAACCGTAAGATAGGAGGGTGGTGGGAGAACTGCTTTGGGAAACATTTGTATTGTGGGAGTGATGGCAGTGGCTTTTGCGTAATGGGTCGTCATGTCAATAAGATGAAGGCGTCCATATTTGTTTTGTGACTCAGTATATGACAAGTCGTCATCTTTTTTTTCTTGAAGTTGGGCAAACTGGTGAACGTGGAAGACTATGTTCCACGCAACTGAAGCACAAATGTGGTTGTTCACAACGGCTACCTTCATAGTGTCTGTTCACAATTACCAAATTTTTGGTCCATTGTGCAGCAGCATGATGTATGACCAAAGCGTGAGATTCGGAAGCAGATGAAGTTTCGTATCACACCTGTTCTCGATGACTAACTTTCTCCAGGAGACATTCCCTTCAAAGTATAAGATAAAGGAACCTATATCTACAATTATCCATGGGACTTTTTGGATGTGTCAGACGAAATTTATCCCTCGCTCCCTCGAGATTAGCCTGTAGCTCTTCGTATGGAGCTTTAGATCTCTTTCGAAGATGGTTCCTTATACCAGCGACAATTACACCACACGAAACTTTGAATGTGGTCTGTCATCCAGGCTTTCTAATGCCTGAAAAGCTGTAGATAGTGCAGCAGAGGTGGCTGTAATCAATAGCAATCCAATGCACATTTTTCCTAATGGATCAGTTTCTCCGCGTTTATCTTCAATATATTCCACAGAAGTAAGTGCTTTCTCACAATAGAAGTATTCCCGTAATTTCGAGTACATACGGAGTATTAGATAGAATACTTTGCTCCGAGGTATCTGATTTGTACCTCTCCATATGAGGTAAGAACACTAAGGAAAGCAATACGGTTGTGACTTTCAGCATTGAAATGTCTATACTTGTCTGATGAGATGGCAAGATCAGAAAGGCCTTCGTTGTAATACAACCTGATCGAGGGCTCTCCCATTGGACCCACCCAGCTGCAGCATAGCATATAGCCATTGCCAGAAGCTGGCTGGTTTGTTGTTGGAGTTAAAAGGACCAAACTGCACAGTCAACAATTCCTTTATCCTGTATGTATGGAACTGAGAATAACCCTCACAAGAACGATAAAAATCCTGGGAAGCCCAATGGTAAGGAAGATACAATGAGACAGAGATAAAATCGAAGAGAAGTACGACGGATCTGCTGCTCATTTGGGGGAGAGGAGGCAACAAGGCATCCTGCCAACCTATCAATCGGCCGACAAATCTGTGGTGGTCTTACCAACACAGAATGGTAAAAATCCCCTTCATGAAGAAACTATAAACCCATGTTAGCCGCTGAGACATCGTCCGCTAGAACCAGAGGTAGCTAGTCATGAAGTTTAAGAGTCCACTGCGCAGCAGCTACATTAGGATTATCCAGCATGATGTGGATCATCGCCAAACGGGCACTACAACGACAGTTTGACAGATCCTCGTTGAGTCAGTCATGTTTGAGTGATGTTGAGTTGGGTCAAGATGATAGAGTCCTTGCGAGGTGTCAGTATTGAAACCCTCCAAAAATTCGTGGCCTTCTTCCTCATCCGTAGTTTGTTTTGTAAAGTCAGAGTATAGCATGTCATATTCCAAATCCTCAGAACTTGATGGCATAATACCGACTGAAGGTCGGATTCCGGAATACCAATAACAAGAGGCGGCTTGCTAGTAGCCAATTTGGCCAACTTGTCAGCGAACTCATTTCCCAGGTTCCAGACAAAGACCAGCGGGCGCCCATACTGTTGGAAGGCAAAAAAGAATCCTGCATCAGGACCAAAGGATCGTGAGAGCAACCCCAAGAAAGAGCTTGCAAACTGCTCCAAGAATTTCTGCAGGCGAGGAAGGACTCATCGGTGCAGGAACAGATATGCTCAGGAGCACGAAAAAATGGTTACCAACTCTGCAGGGAAAATACTACAACCATCTGACAATGGGAGTAGTTCATTAAAACCTCAAGCCATTAGTTGGTTGGTTGGTTTGTTTCAAAGGGGGGAAAGGGATCAAACTGCGAGGTCATCGGTCCCTTGTTCCCAGTAGAACAATTACCTAAAGGAAAGAAAAGAACAAAGACGACGTACGGCAGAGTAACAGGAGAAAGGAAGAACCAGAAGAAAGATGTAAGGACAACAAACATTACGATGGACAAAACAGGACAAGAAAACCACAAAGATACGCAAGAAACAGGGAAAAGAGATTAAATACAAGAAAGCAGATTACCATGGCTGACCGAACATGAGAATAAAAAAGGCGCAGCCAGCCACTCTGTACCACATTAAAACCTCCACCCTGAAAGCCTAGGGAGGAGTACACAGACGGACAAAGGACATGCACTAAAACTCAGACCAAGTGATAAAACACAGACCAAGTGATAAAACACAGACCAAGTGATAAAACACAGACCAAGTGATAAAACACAGACCAAGTGATAAAACACAGACCAAGTGATAAAACACAGACCAAGCGATAAAACACAGACCAAGCGATAGAACACAGACCAAGCGATAGAACACAGACCAAGCGATAGAACACAGACCAAGCGATAGAACACAGACCAAGCGATAGAACACAGACCAAGCGATAAAACACAGACCAAGCGATAAAACACAGACCAAGCGATAAAACACAGACCAAGCGATAAAACACAGACCAAGCGATAAAACACAGACCAAGCGATAAAACACAGACCAAGCGATAAAACACAGACCAAGCGATAAAACACAGACCAAGCGATAAAACACAGACCAAGCGATAAAACACAGACCAAGCGATAAAACACAGACCAAGCGATAAAACACAGACCAAGCGATAAAACACAGACCAAGCGATAAAACACAGACCAAGCGATAAAACACAGACCAAGCGATAAAACACAGACCAAGCGATAAAACACAGACCAAGCGATAAAACACAGACCAAGCGATAAAACACAGACCAAGCGATAAAACACAGACCAAGCGATAAAACACAGACCAAGCGATAAAACACAGACCAAGCGATAAAACACAGACCAAGCGATAAAACACAGACCAAGCGATAAAACACAGACCAAGCGATAAAACACAGACCAAGCGATAAAACACAGACCAAGCGATAAAACACAGACCAAGCGATAAAACACAGACCAAGCGATAAAACACAGACCAAGCGATAAAACACAGACCAAGCGATAAAACACAGACCAAGCGATAAAACACAGACCAAGCGATAAAACACAGACCAAGCGATAAAACACAGACCAAGCGATAAAACACAGACCAAGCGATAAAACACAGACCAAGCGATAAAACACAGACCAAGCGATAAAACACAGACCAAGCGATAAAACACAGACCAAGCGATAAAACACAGACCAAGCGATAAAACACAGACCAAGCGATAAAACACAGACCAAGCGATAAAACACAGACCAAGCGATAAAACACAGACCAAGCGATAAAACACAGACCAAGCGATAAAACACAGACCAAGCGATAAAACACAGACCAAGCGATAAACCACAGACCAAGCGATAAACCACAGACCAAGCGATAAACCACAGACCAAGCGATAAACCACAGACCAAGCGATAAACCACAGACCAAGCGATAAAACACAGACCAAGCGATAAAACACAGACCAAGCGATAAAACACAGACCAAGCGATAAAACACAGACCAAGCGATAAAACACAGACCAAGCGATAAAACACAGACCAAGCGATAAAACACAGACCAAGCGATAAAACACAGACCAAGCGATAAAACACAGACCAAGCGATAAAACACAGACCAAGCGATAAAACACAGACCAAGTGATAAAACACAGACCAAGTGATAAAACACAGACCAAGTGATAAAACACAGACCAAGTGATAAAACACAGACCAAGTGATAAAACACAGACCAAGTGATAAAACACATCCTCACGAAAAAAAAGTGAAACTAAAGCTGATGTGGAGGCATTGTCGTCCAACACCGGAGGTATGATGCTGAGAAGGTTAAAAGTCCGCAGTTTAGAAAGAGCTGAACGACTGTCATTTGGGAGCCATAGCGACGCTGAGGCGGGCCCTCGCGATGGAGGAGGTAACATTCGTCAGCCACATATGGCCAATGCACAACCAACAAAGGACAACTGATTACCTGCGAGGTGGTCACAGGGAAGACATCCACACATTCGCAGTCTCCTTAATGACACACAGTTTGTTGTGCATACTGTTATGGCACTCTGTCTCCTGAAGCTGAAAAACCTTGGGGCGTTCTGCAGAATGCAGGTCAGTTTCAGAGATTTCAATCTCTAGGAGCGGCTCTGCGCAGCCTGCTTAGCCAGCTTGTCAGCAAGTTCGTTGCCTGGGATTCCAACGTGACTTGGTGTCCACAAAAACACCACTGAACGACAGGACCTATCTAGGGCATAGATGGATTCCTGAATGGACGCTTCCAAGGGATCGCAAGAATAGCACTGGTCCATAGCCTGTAGGCCGCTCAAGGAAACAGTACACAGGAGAAATGACTCGCCAGGGCATGAGCGGATGTGCTCAAGAGCACGAAATATGGCCGACATCACTGCAGTGAAATCACTGCAGCCATCGGGCAAGGTGTGCTGTTTAATATGTCTTCCATGAACAGACAAAGCCTACGTGACCATCGAGCCGTCGTTATGAACAACTTCGGAGCCCCAGAACACGTCAAGAATCGAAAGGAAGTGACACCGGAGAGCAGAGGGCTTAACGGAGTCCTTAGGGCCATGCAAAAGGTCCAGACAAAGCTTCGGCCGAGGTGTACACCATGGAAGTTGTAACACTCCGGTTTAATCTACTTACGTATCCCGCTCGATCGGGATATGATTAGCAGCCCAAATAGATATAATTAATTAGTGCGACCGTGTACCTGATGGGGCTGGCAATCGGATTGGACTGCTCAGGAGATGTTACATTCCATATTGTCCTTCGCAAATACTGTAATAATGTACTGTTTGGTGGCAAGAAGAACAACAAACACAGCTTCACTAAACAAAACCTATATTCTTATCAAAAACCACAAAGATAAGGAGACAGCCACTGCCTTCGTCAGTACACTGTTAATAACGGCTAATCTCAGCACAGGCTTCCTCGCTATTCATAATCGTCACACGCAACATACAATGACTGTATCCAACACTGCAATCCAACACTGCAATCCAAATAATGCCGGCGCGGTAGACGCGGAATCGCGATAACGGCACATAAATACCACTGAATCACTCTGTTAATTATACTTTCTCACTTTCCCGTATAATACTAACACAAAGGGGTTGAACCGCGGCGATGGCCACTCCCTTTGTCGGTAATTTCTATCAATTGCTGGCTTCTGCTCAGCTCTGCCCGCCTCGCGGGAACCTACAACACGCACTGACTTGACTCAACTCTCGCTCTCGCGACCCGACACACTAATCGATAGTTGCCCTGTCAACCTGTGTGAGTGCAAACCTAACAGTAAGGGCCAGCGGACCCCTTACAAAGTGTACATGAATGGACCTCAAGTAGAGGTGGTAAAAGGAAGGCCTCGGAAAGAAAGGATCACACGCGAACCACAATCATGAGCCCTGACCTGGGCCGCCGATGCGGGAGATGAACCACCGTGCTTGGGAAAAAGGGATGGCAATTCGGATGGCAGGAGAACCACGAACGTGTGCAGTGTAACTGGCGAACAGTTGTGCACACCTAACCTGCAACGGAGGGACTCCAGCCTCCGCCAGGAAGCTGGTCACCAGACTCGTCCTAAAAGCTCCCGTCGCTAGGCGAACACTACGGTGGTGCACTGCATTGAGTAAACACAACGCTGAGGGCGCCGCCGAACCATAAACCAGATTCCAATAGTCAAGGCGGAAATGAACAAGAGCTCTGTAGAGCTGCAGCAGCGCTGCCAGCACTTCCACTTAAATTGACGGAGTTGAGGAAGCTAAGTCAATCAGACGTTGAAAACCAGTCCTAAGAATCGGTATGTCCAGTGAGTGGATCGTCATTAAGGTAAAGTTCTGGTTCCGGATGAACAGTACGAAGCTGGCAGAAGTTCGTAACACACGACTTTGCTGCCGAAAACTGGAAACCGTGGGCTAGAGTCCATGATTGAGTTTTGTGGATGGCTCCCTATAGGCGCCGCTCAGCGACACCAGTACTGGTGGAGCAGTACGAAATGCAGAATTCGTCTGCATATAGAGACGTTGAGACGACCGGCCCTAAAGCTGCAGCTAGGCCGTTAATGGCCACTAAAAATAGACACGCACTCAACACGGAGTCCCACGGAAAGTATGAAGTGACAGGAAATTCTGAATAAAAATCGGAGCTGGCCTCGGAGACCCCACTCGTATAATGTGCCAAGGACGTGATGTCGCCAGGTGGTGTCATACGCCTCTCGTAAATCAAAAAAGACGGCAACCAGGTGTTGGCGTCTGGAGAAGGTTGTTTGGAAGGACAAGATTATTAGTGGTAGAACGAAACTGGCGGATGCTTCCCTGACATGGAGCCAGTAGGCCACGTGACTCAGGACCCAACCCAACTGCTGACAACATACGTTCCAGAAGCTTACAAAGAACTTTGGTGAGGCTGAAGGGCCAGTAGCTATCCACAACAAGCGGGTTTTTACCGGGTTTGAGCACCGGAATGATTGTGCTCTCCCGCCACTGTGATGGAAAGACGCCATCGCATCAGATCCGGTTGAAGATCATGATGAGATGTCGCTTGTAATGAGATGAGAGATGTTTAATTATCAGAATGTGGACCCGATCTTTCCCAGGACCAGTGTCAGGGCAATGTGCAAGGGCACTGAGGGGCTCTGACTCTGTAAATGGGGCGTTATAGGATTCACTGTGGCGTGTAGTGAATGAGAGGACTTTCCCTTCCAGCCGACGTTTGAGAGTGCGAAAAGCTGGGGGTAATTCTCCGACGCAGAGGCGTCAGCATAGTGCTCAGCAAAGTGCTCGGCTATAGCTTTTGCGTCGGTAGATAACAAGTCACTTATGTTAACACCGGGAACACTTGTTGGGGTCTGATACCCAAAAACACGTTTGATCTTTCCCCAGACTTGGGAAGGTGACGTATGGCACCCAATGGTCCAGACATATCTCTCCCAACACTCCTGTTTCCGTCGTCTGATAAGTTGGCGAACGCGGGCACAGAGACATTTAAAGGCTATGAGGTGCACCAGGGAAGGGCGACGCATATTACGCGGCTGCAGACGTCGTCTTTAATTGCTTCAGCGACTTCCAGTGACCACCAAGGGACTGCCTTTCGCCGGGGGCACCATAAAGAGCGAGGGCTCGCGTTTTCTGCCGCAGAAACGATTGTTGTAGTCACCTGCTGAACTATCACATCGATGTTACCGTGTGAGGGAGATTCAGCGGTGACAGAAGAAGTGAAAGTTTCCCAGTCTGCCTTGTTTAAAGCCAATGTGGGCAGGCGTCCGGTGGCATGACGCCGTGGCAGTGACAAGAAGATGGGGAAGTGATCACTTCACACAGGTCGTCATGTGCTCTCCACTGGATAGATGGAAGAAATACTGGGCTGCAAATTGATAAATCGATGGACGCGTAAGTACCATGTGCCACATTGAAATGTGTGGCAGCCCCAGAATTTAAGAGGGAGGGGTCGAACTGAAACAGTAAAGTTTGGGCATCTCTGCCTCTGCCAGTAAGCACTGTGCCACCCCCAAGAGGTTATGGGAGTTAAAATCTCCCAAAAGTAGCAAAGGTTTTGGGAGTTGATCAATCAGTGCAGCCAATGCATTCAGTGATACAGCACTATCTGGAGGAAGATACACAATGCAGACTTATTTCCCGTGTCTTCCTTATTCTGACAGCCACAGCTTCAAGAGCGGTTTGAAGGGGTACAGTTTCACTACAGACTGAGTTTAGGACATGAACGCAAACTCCACCTGACACTAGATTATAGTCGCTACAGTTCCTGTAGTATCCCTTACAGCCACAGAGGGCAGGGGTCCGCATTGCCGTGAGCCAGGTTTCCTGGAGGGCAATGCAGAAAGCAGGTATAAAGCTCATCCAGGCGGTAGAAAAAACTGCTTCATTTCCACTGGAGGATGACGTCATCCTTAGACTGGGATGGCATGGAACATTCAATGAGGCTGTTTACGCCTCAGGGTCACCTGCTGCCACCGACTTTTTGCCTGAGCAGTCTATATCTATTGTGTCTGAGGGTCTGGTGAGACCTAGATCCTTAGGAGACACCACAATCTCCACCTCATCTGCAGATGCAGAGCTTGTAGGTAGCGGTGGTGTGGGTGCCACTGCAATTCCTTGGTCTTGGGACCTTCTATTTTGGATTTCTCTCGCTGCTCCTTTGGTTTCTCTGGCCGGGAGGACTTCCCCAATTCAGTATATGGGACTGAGGATGAGTGGGGAGCCTATGACCAGCTGATTTTGGGCGCTTCAGCCACTGGCGGAGGTACGAAGCTTGGGAAAGGAGTGACTCAACGGACCCCTTCCTAGCGAGAGGAGCCGAAGAAGGCCTATGCTTCTCCAGTTCACAAGTAGGGAGGGATATCGCCGATGGTTTGGTGTGTGTGTGGGGGGGGGGGCAGGTGTTGTTCCAGAAGTAGGTGGTGCAGGACCAACATGGAGTAAAGTGCCCCCCCACCATCAAGGGGCAGGTGCAGTCTTCTGGTTCTGAGAGGCGACAGGAACGTAAGGAACTGATGGGGCAACAACTATTCTTGTAGCGGTGGCATAAGAGGAGCTCATAGCCACAGGATGTAGGCGCTCAAATTTCCTCTTAGCCTCAGTGTAGGTCAGTCGGTCCAGGGTCTTATATTCCATGATTTTCCTCTATTTCTGTAAAATCCTGTAGTCTGGCGAGAAAGATGAATGATGCTCTCCACAGTTGACACAGATGGGAAGCGGGGCACATGGAAAATTGGGATGTGATGGACATCCACAATCTCTACATGTGATGCTGGAAGTACAGTGGGAACACACATTGTCGAACTTCCAGAACTTAAAGCACCTCATTGCGGTGGTGGTGGCGGGGGGGGGGGGGGGGGATATATATGGTTTTACATCACAGCGGTAGACCATCACCTTAGCCTTCTCAAGCAATGTGTCACCCTCGAAGGCAAAGATGAAGGCACTGGTGGCAACCTGATTATTCCTCAGACCCCGATTGACGCACCGTACGAAATGAACTCCTCGTCGCTCTAAGTTGGTGCGCAGCTCGTCGTCGGACTGCAAGACAAGGTCCCTGTGGAATATAATACCCTGGACCACATTTAAGCTCTTATGCGGCGCGATGGTATCAGAAACATCCCCCAAATTGTCACAAGTGAGTAATGCCCAGGATTGGGCAGAGGATGCTGTTTTTATCAAGACTGACCCAGAGCGCATTTTGGACAAACCTACCAACTTCCAAACTTGTCCACCAAAAACTGAGGCTTCATGGACATGAAAGATTCCTCATCAACTCTCATACATACTAGGTACCGGGGCGAATAAGCTTCACTGCCACCCTTAGCCTGGCGTTTCTCCCATGGTGTGGCCAGGGAGGGAATGATTTGGGATCATATTTCTTAGCATTAAAGTTAGACTTCGCCCACTTAGAGACTGCTGGTGGCTGACCTCCAGCAAGAGATGACGTACTATGCTTGATAGCATGTCATCTGCCCTGATCCGACCCACTCTGACCAGGGCCCCTACCCATGGGCTACACCCACCCTCAGCAAGGGCCACCGAGAAGGATGGCCATTACCAGCAGTCCCGATGCCCCAGGAGATGGGCATCTTCTCCATGGCATACATGGGGAGTTAACGGGCCAGGCATCAGCAAAGTGATCCCTGTGTTGTTAGGGGACTACAACCAAGAGGGAATATGGCAGCACCACTACAACAGACTGGCTACCGTGCTGGATATGAGGTGCTAAGAAGTCCATGGTCATCGTCGGTGGAGAAAGCGACACTGCATAGTGCATGATGGAAAATACACCCAGGAAGGTGTCCTCGCTGAGGAGATGGAGAATGAGCGGGACTAATATGCGACGACGAGAAAGTGGGCTAAAGTTCTCAATGCACGATGGACCATGTAAGGCGCCCTTCCTCCATCCGCTCGCTCTTCGGAAAAATTTAGAAAGATGGTCAACCCGACAGGGGACCATCACATAAAGGCCAAAACGTGTGAGACTCCTTTTATTCGCCTCTTACAACAGGCAGGAAAACCTCAGGCCTATTCTAACCCCCAGACCTGCAGGGGGGAAGCCATTATTAACGGCCTCTTCAGAGCCCCAAGACTTGACGAGTATGGCGAAGAATTGGCGGTAGAGGGCCTCAGGATAAGCTATGCCTTTCAGAATTGATGACAGGTCAAGACAGAGCTGTGGACCAGGGATGCATCTTGGAGGTGTACGTGTATGGGCCCAGAGGTAAGGTGGTAGATAAGAAAGCTGGAGTTCAGAAAAAAACGGACCAGATGCGGTTGGCGATCGTAATCCCAGACCTGGGCCACTATTGTGCCACATGTACATACGTATCTGGAAAGAGGAGAAGGTAATTTAGGTGCTCCAGGGAGCAGTGGATGTATAGCTCCTACGTGATCAACTGTTGTTGGATCAAAACCTGCAATGGTGAAACCCCTGTATCCATTAGAGGGCTGTTTATGGGGATGGTCCAAAGGACATCAGATGCCAGTTGTACTCCACAATGGTGTGCCAGTTCCAGCACCTGTAATTTCGAAGGTGATGCCGAGCAGCATATTAGACTGCTGTGATATAGGATGGACTGGACCAATGATGTGTAGAGCTGTATCAGAGTAGAGCAGTATGCTCCCAGTTGGTGTCGCTGAGGCACCGAAGAGCATTGATGTGTCGCCAAGAATTCTGCTTCAGTTGGCGAAGATGGACATCAAAGACCACTCCAAAAAATGATGAGAATCCACCACATTGAGCGACTCGCCATCGAGGTACAGACCCAGATGGAGGAGGGACTCTAAGGCGATGCGATGACAGAAATCAAAAACTCAGGTCTCGGTAGCCGAAAAATGGAAACCATGAGTCAGCGCCCATGATTGCGCTCGGTGTATTGCTTCCTGCAATCTGCATTCAGCAACGTTCATCAGAGACAAACCAAAATAACTGCAAAAACCTTTAGCAAACAAGAGGTAGCCACCGTAGGCCGAAAAGCTGCCACCAGACAATTGATAGCCACCAAAAAAGAGATGGACGCTCAAAACAGAATTCTGGTGTCAATGTCGTCCACCAAAGGATAGCATATTGGGTGGCATTGCTACCAGAGCCCCGCCGGTGTCTACCCTTTGGTAAGGAATGTTCACAGCCGGAAGACTGAGTGTGGTGCAAATATTTGAAACAAGTAGGCAACCATGCCACAGAGACGCACGAGTGCTTCCTACAGCCAACTGAGCGAGTTTGTAAGGTGTCAAATTGTGGCCTTCCGTTAGGCGGGATGGAGCCTTCGGAGAATTGCTACCCAAGTTGGACGTGCTACATCAATTGTGCAACCATGTTCGTATCAGTTGTCACGTGAACATTCTCATACCAGTAGACGAGGTTTTGGACGTCCACGAAGCGCATATGCCCGCCAGAATATTCATGTTGTAAGGGTAGTGGTGGCAGACTTTACATCTACCACAGAACAGGTAAGATGGCTTGTAAGCAAAGACGTATCAACACGAACTTTGTGAACCGTTTATTAGCAGTGGGACTGTAGGCACACAATCATCTAGCCCGTCTTCCACTCACGTCACAGCATCCACGTGCACGGCTTGACTGGTGCCGTCAGATCACTTGAAAGATGGAATTGTTGGCCGTGGTCACCGGTCGCTGTAGCCGAGCATTTCTATGCACTTCAGTCCGGAACCGCACGACTGCTACTGTCACAGGTTGGAATCCTGCCTCGGGCATCGATCTGTGTGATGTCCTTAGGTTAGTTAGGTTTAAGTAGTTCTAAGTTCTAGGGGACTGATGACCTCAGATGTTAAATCCCATAGTGCTCAGAGCCATTTTGGTTGGACGTGGTCTTCAGCAATGAAAGCAGATTCTGCCTGCACGCAAGTGATTGTCGTTTACACGTACGTAGGTCTGGTGAAAGTTGTCTCGTGGAGTGCATTCATTTAAGACACAATGGCTCCATTACAGGCCTTATAGTCACTAGTGCGAAAAGCTATAAATTCCTTTCACCTTAGGTGCTTCTGTAGCGGGACCAAAACCAGTGCTCGGTACGTACTATGTTGTTAGACCTGTTCCTTTCCCGTTCTTGCGACAGGAAGGTATCCTGTTTTTCAAACAGGATAAGGCTCGCCCACACACTGTACGTGAAACTCAATGTGCTCTGCAGGACGTGCAGCAACTTCCAGCCCTATATCCGGATTCGTCTCCAATCGAGCACTTGTGCTCGATTGGACACCGGACGAGAAGTGACTCGTGTGACTCGTCAACCAACAACATTTATCGAACTACGTGAACAGGTAAACCAGGCGTGGTATAACGTATGCCAGTACACTATTCGCCTTCTGTACGATCGACTGGACGCCAGTCAGCGCCTACATTGCCGCCCGTGGAGAGTACACAATGTACCAATATGGGTGTTTCAGCGTGGGTCCATACCTGGTATCTGAGAATCGCTTTGTGTCACTGATCCGCAAACGAAATCATTTTATCTACTCCATATGCACTTCTGCAACAATAAAACTTGAGAGTATTGCTAACCTCTAAAAGGGTGTACTAATTTTTTTAGTTGTGTACATTGACTCTGGGATTAAGCATTAGAACTTTTATTTGAAATTTCACAGTTAGAATTGCTTCTCTTTAGGATAAAATGTAACCACAGTTTCCGATAAGATTGCCAACTGGTTGGGTAAAATTGCTTCAAGTACGACATATGCTTTTAGGAATCTGTTTCCCTTCTGCAGTGAAGGTGATTTGCAGGGCACAATAGTACGCGTACAGAAAGCCAGAATCAAACCAGGTGAAACGCGGATAGCCTGGGAGCCAGATGCCTTTGTTATTTCGTTATTTAAAACAAGCTGAGACTTTTTGCTATATTTCAATACATGTTGCCAAAAAAAGAAGTGACTGTCAGATTGTGAGGTAGGGGTCGATATAGCTGCGGTAGTCTCCCACACGCGCATAGTTTGTTTCGCCGACGATCGCCGTCACGCGTGAATAGCTACATGCCGTATCTTTCAGCCGTCAGCTGAGCACTTTTCTAAAGCGGAAAACTCGGCCAACTATTTCTTTCATTAAACTGTTGAAGATAACAATCACTTAACCAAATGTCAGCTCTCTTAATATCATTTTACTCACTGCACATTATTCGCATATTTACGAGTGAAGCTGATGTATAATACCTCAAAACAAGGTCACCTACATATGGAGCAAGAAAATTTTCGCAAAAATCCTTTTTTAATTAAAAATGGCTCTGAACACTATGGGACTTAACATCTGAGGACATCAGTCAAATGGTTCAAATGGCTCTGAGCACTATGGGACTTAACATCTATGGTCATCAGTCCCCAAGAACTTAGAACTACTTAAACCTAAGGACATCACACAAATCCATGCCCGAGGCAGGATTGGAACCTGCGAACGTAGCGGTCGCGCGGTTCCAGACTGTAGCGCCTAGAACGGCTCGGCCACCCCGGCCGGCTTTATTAATTCACCAATAATGTTAGGATAACACAAAACACTCCATTTTGAAGTCACAAGAAAAGAAGAACGGTTGAGGAACTCCTGTTTAATATCGAGAAAGTTATTAGAAAATGAACCACTCATTAATACTTCTTAAAGTAAATAAATATGAGTAAGTCCTTAACCTTCATCTCACATTGTTTGCAGAACTCCACATCTAATCATACTAATTAATTTCTTGCACGATCGTCATGCCTTATACATTGCACAACATACAGGTGAGTTTTGCGAAACCGCGTAATTGCCTCCCACTGTGACGCCAAAGTTTCAGCGTTGGCTCAAAGATGCATACAATATTGCTTTCTAATAGTGAAAAAGCGTGGCAGTCTGGGACGTCACCCTCGGACTCGGCGACGCTTCGAACAGTAAGACTGCGACACGGGCGATAAAAAGGCCACAGCTCAAAATCCGTGTGAGGTATAAGGTGGCTTAATGTCGTTGCATTGGCAACAAATTTCACCACAGTTCCGCCCAACACCACCTTGGAGAAGTCACACGATGGGAAGGTCCTCATATCCTCCATTACTCACATTCCATCCTCTATTTTGACTCGTCTGCTGTAGAGGTCAGAACCGCGACGCCCTGGTTTGAAATCACGCGGTTGCCTTATGGGTGGCAGAGGAAAGCATTTCAGGCACACAGCCACTCAGAATAGACACTAAAAATCCTCAGGAAGTGATGTAAAGGGCGTCAATGAGCCCTCCCATTCAACTCTTCTGGAAAGACATCGTGGGCCTTCAACGCCATTGAACATGATCGCACCGCTTTGGAGTGTAGAGTGCGCAAAATTTTTGCTCTGCTGTGCATGTTGAAACCACAAGTGACCGTTCAAAATCATACGACGAAATATAGGCGTCATCCAAAGCAGCAAAAGATGTTTATCATTCTTCAGCGATCCTGTTTCACTACCCACTGTGGCCTTACTGTGTGGGCGGGGGAAGGGGTAAAACATCAACCAAATGTGTGAACAGAATGGCAAGAGATCTGTGTTGTAGCCCCCCCCCCCCCCCCCCCCAGTTAGACATCACTCTTGCAACCCACCCACCTTTGTTGAGTTGTTGAATACTTTAAAAATATATCAGTACCATGAAGAAGTCCTAGCCGACTGAAAGAGGGCCACGCTACTGCTGTAGCCTCTTCTAGTGGCATCAAAGGCGTATCAAGTGGTTGCTTCGCTGCAGGGACCTATGACTTCGTCACAGTTTCTTTCTGTAGAGGGACATGTTTGAACTTCTCAATAAAGGTGAGCGGATAGCACTATTGGGGACAGGGGAGAAGAGGGGTTGAGGGAGTCTTAAGAGGACCTTTGTCATTTTTATTGATACATGTGTCAGTGTGACATCGCACCATGATCACGCCACAGGAGGGCTGAAAAAGCGTGAGGACCTTTTGCTACTTCGGATCACTTTCAGATTTGGTCGACTGGTTTTGAGCGATCCATAGTGGTTCTGAAATTTACAGCAAAGCAAAAATTTTGGTTACGCTACCTTCCAAAGTGGTCAGAATATGTCCTTACTGAAGGGTTGAATCGTCTGGGAGATGTAAATATCAAATGCTATCAAGAACGTCTTCCTGTTGCTCATAGCATTGTGAACTGTAGCTTTCATCAGTGAAATATGCTGGAAGCAACGCCATTAGCAAAGGGATGGTTTCATTGACGCCATCTATGCCAGCCCCTGAGGCCTTTCCGTGTCGATTCTGAGTGGCGCTATATCTGAAATGTTTTCTCCGGCGACGAATAACAAGATGCTGGGCGTCGCCGTTCTGACCTCCATCGCAAAAGTGTCGGAAGGAGGGGTGAAACGTGCGCAGTTGGGGGCTGTGACTACCATCCCATAGCGTGACACGTCCACGGTAACGTCTGGCAGCATTGTAATGAAATTTTGTGCCAACTCGGTACCATTGACCCACCTTACACCTCACATGAACTTCTGAGCCTGTGCTTTTTCTTTTCGCGTGTGTCGACGCCTTGCTGTTTGAAGCGTCGCTGAGCCTTAGGATGACTTCGCAGGGCGCCACGCTTTTTCACCATTACAGAGAAAGATTATAGGCACCTTTGAGCCGGAATTGAAACTTTTGGGTTGCAACGGGAGACAATTACTGAATTACGAAAAAAATTGCTATTTTATTTATTTCTCTTTGGGTATTTTATCATGCCAACTGACATGATTATAATAGAAGTAAATGTGTTATTGGAAGTACAGTTATGTGTGTGTGTGTGTGTGTGTGTGTGTGTGTGTGTGTGTGTGTGTGTGTGTGAGGTACTTCCCAAGCGTAACGTTCGACTTTATGAACGTTGGAAACATCCCAAAACTATCCTCCGAATGACCTGTATAACTGATTCCTAACAGCTTGAGACTTAACGAAGACAGTCTCCGTTTCCCCACTTTCATACATTATGAAGCAGTCGTACCCAATGTGTTTAAGAATTCACAACTTTACGATTGCATATTGCAATGTGTTGCTTCAGTAGAAATCGACAACTTGCCAATTACTGGATAGGATATCTATGGAACCAAAAACTTATTCCTTTCTTCTGCTTCTGAAGAAATTTTCCCAAGCTGGGCGTTACATTTGGCGCCAAATATGAAGCGTTAAGGAGTACATTTTCAGTACAACGAGGCCATTTTGTTATGGGCCTGTTACAGTAGCTCCGCCGTGAAAAATTAGATGTTTTCTTAACATACCGCCATGGGGTTCATTTGTCCAGAGATACGAGGTGAATTATTGTTTTTAATAAGTTACGCAACAGTGGTAGGGGTTAGTTTATGTGGGAACGAGTGTGGCTGTCGGCCAGGTATAATACAACCATCACAGGTGAGAAATTACGTGTCTTCGTAACTGGTATCGCACGCCACGTGTTCTGTTGAACCGGTTACTTTCTACAGCTCTGTAAGTGCTCTACGATCAACTGACAGACAACAGTCCTGTGGTTCTATTCCGGCAATTTTCTGTGAAAGTGCGCAGTGGCATTGATCAAAACAGCGCCAAAACAGCTGCCACTCCAGGAAAGACGGAATTTTTTGTGAACAGCGTGGTAACTAGCTAAACCCAGTTTACGAAGTAGTTGATAAAGTGGAATATTTCCTATTGCGCAGAGATACACTCAGTCTACGGTTTTGTTGAATCGTAGAAATCATTTCTAAAAGCTTGTGAGAATTCTGAAATGAAGAAAAGTCTATGCTCGAGACTCCATGATGGGCAACTGCATTCCTGCTCACCACTGAGAACGCACATATGCGCTATAAAAATTTACGATCTGAAGAAACGTGTACCAGCATGCTCAAAAGTATCCGGACGACTAATTTCCTTCTGCCTCATTTGTATGCAACCTACATTACATAACTACCTTTCATCTCCTCTGATCACATTTCGGTACCGTCGTTCGACTACAGAAAATGTCTACTACAACAGATCACTGGAGGAAACTTGAGTATGACTATCAATCCAGATGCAATTGAATACCATGACGATAATGCAAATATCAGTAAACATTTTGTTAGAGATGACAGTCTTTAAAGCTTGTAAACTAATATTTATTACAATAAATGGTATTTCAAAAAGTATTTTCAATTTGAAATTACATGATAAACACTTCTGTACTGGACCAAAAGCCAAAATATGGTTTCATTCACAAGTAACGAAGTGTGCACATATTCTAACTTGAAATGATGCGATATAAGGTTTGTGTTGGGGTGGGAGTCAGTCCCAGAACGTTATCGTATTGTTAATTAAGCACAGTCAAATGTTAGATACCGAATCTTTTCACTGGTGGTGAGTGAAAAAATACTTTTGTCTTACCGAGATTCGAACACAGCATCTACCGCCATCGTTTTTTAGCCAGGAATAGACGTTAACTGTCTATTTCAGTAATAGTGAGATTTTTGCACGTCTGAACTGGAAATGACGTGACGAAAAGTCATGTGCTGACTGGTAAGAAAAACCCCCACATGCATCGTCGTTGTTGACTACACACGAATTCCGCCCCCGGTAGCTGAGTGGTCAGCGCGACGGACTGTCAATCCTAAAGGCCCGGGTTAGATTCCCGGCTGGGTCGGAGATTTTCTTCGCTCAGGGACTGGGTGTTGTGTTGTCCTAATCATCATCATTTCATCTCCATCGACGCGCAAGTCGCCGAAGTGGCGTCAAATCGAAAGACTTGCACCAGGCGGGCGGTCTACCGGACGGGAGGCCCTCGTCACACGCACTACACACGAAGACACATTGAAAAAATCATTATTATTTTTAGCTATAGTTTGGCATGCTCAACCTACAGCTCGAAATTACATGATCAGAAGTTCTGTGTCAGACCGGGATTACATTACGGGTACGAGGTTTCCGTAGAGGCCTACAGAAGTTAGGATTCTTGGAGGAAAAATTGGAGCTATATCGTCCTGAAGGGTTCAAATTTCTCGAAAAGGGAGATCGGAGTTAAAATCCTAGTCCAGCATCACTAACATTTAAAACACAGTGAGAAATAAGTGTCCTTTGATCAAACATGACAACGGTTCATTGATAAAATTTCTGATGTAAGATAGTATTTTGTCGTGACCGAGAGAGCCATGCCATTTAACGTGCCCCAGGTAGCATGAATAAATGGACTTTCTTTACTATAAGTGTTAGTAATGGAGTACAAGAAAACAGCCATTCGGTCTTGAATTAAAATTACTTGGTTCCAATCTGCCAATTATCACTGACGAAGCATTGGGTAAGTTCTGACAAGGGCGACGTCGGCGCGGTCGTACCCTTGAGAGAAATAGGGCTCGAAGACGGTCTAGGAGAGAGGTCCTGGTTAGGAGGAAGCTCTTAGCTGTCGGAAGCAGCGTGGCTGCTGAAGAGAGATGGGTCCGTCGGACGGGCCACTGGTGTGGCCGACGTCGGGCTCAGTATGGGGAACTCTGACGGACGCGCCTACGAACTCAGGATTACCCTGGGGCGAAGGGAGCTCCAATTTAGGGACCGCCAATGGCCGTTGGCGCTTGACCCGGAAGACCCCCGATGCGAATTGGCTCTGGATGTTGCGGCTGGTGTTAATCTAACTTGCTGGAAAACTGTTGCCCCGTGAATCGCGGAGGCTAAACCGGTAGGCTGTTCCTCCAGTCGTCGATTGGGAGTGTAGTGGAGTTACGTAAGACTGACTGTGCTGTAATCTTCAATAAAATATTGAGAGTAACGCCCCTCCTGCTATCACGCTATGGAGCTTCTCAACGTGGCGCATTTTTCTCTTAGTCTGCTTCAAGGTGGTTTCACACTAATGACTCCTCAAGGCTATCAGAAAATTGAAACTTCCTGGCAGATTAAAACTGTGTGCCCGACCGAGACTCGAACTCGGGACCTTTGCTTTTCGCGGGCAAGTGCTCTACCATCTGAGCTACCCAAGCACGACTCACGCCCCGTCCTCACAGCTTTACTTTATCTCGTCTCCTACCTTCCAAACTTTACAGAAGTTCTACTGCGAACCTTGCAGAACTAGCACTTCTGAAAGAAAGGATATTGCGGAGACATGGCTTAGCCACAGCCTGGGGGATGTTTCCAGAACCCAAGATTCGAGAGGAAGTGACAGTGGAGAGCTGCGGGGTGAACCGAGTCCTTTGGCCATGTGAATGGTCCAGGCGAAGCCGCGGCCTCCGTGTAAACCATGGAGGTGTACGCGAAAGGACCTCGAGTATAGGTGGTAAAGGCAACGACTCCAGTTCAGATAGAAGGGATCGGACTAACTGCAAATGTAAGCCCCGACCTGGGCAGCCGATGCGGGAGAAGAACTACGGTGCTTGGGAAAATTAGACTAATTCGGATGCGCAGGAGAAACACGAACGTGTGCAGTGTAACTGGCGAGGAGTTGTGCAAGCCTCACCTGCATTGGAGGGTCTTCAGCCTCCGCCAGGACGCTGGTCACCGGACTCGTCCTAAAAGCTCCCGTCGCTAGGCGAACGCCACAGTGGTGCACTGGGTCGAGTAAATGCAACGCTGAGGGCGCCGCCTAACCATAAACCAGACTACCATAGTCAAGGCATGATTGAACAAGGGCTCTGTAGAACTGCAACAGCGTAGAGCGATCTGCACCCCAGTTGGTGTTGCTCAAGCAGCAGAGGGCATTGAGGTGCTGCCAGCACTTCCGCTTAAGCTTAAGAAGGTGAGGAAGCCAACTCACTCAGCCGTCGAAAAACAGTCCTAAAAATCGGTATGTCTTCACTACAGCGAGGGGAACGTCATTACGGTAAAGTTTTGGTTCCGGATGAAGGATATGACGCCGACATAAGTGCATAACACACGACTTTGAGGCCAAAAACTGGAAGCCATGGGCTAGAGCCCATTACTGCGCTATGTGGATGGCTCCCTGTAGGCGCCGCTCAGCAACACCAGTACTGATGGAGCAGTACGAAATGCGGAAGTCATCTGAGGGTGAGATAAACGGCCCTACAGCTGCTGCTAGACCGTCAATGGCCACTAAAAATAGAGATACACTCAATACAGCGACTTACGGGAACCCATTCTCCTGGATATGGGGAACTATGGGAGGCACCAACTTGGACAATGAAAGTACGAAGCGACAGGAAATTCTGGGTAAAAATCGGGAGCGAGACTCGGAGACCCCACTTATATAATGTGGCAAGGATGTGATGTCGCCAGGTGGTGTCATACGGCAATCAGTGGATGGGGTCTGGAGAAGGCTGTTCAGATGGACACAAGATTATCAGTGGTAGAGCCACCCTGGCGAAAACCGCCCTGGTACGGAGCCAGTAGGCCACGTGACTCCAAAACCCAACCTAACCACCGACACACCATACGTTCCAGCAGCTTACAAGGCTGATGGGCGGGTGGCTATACACATAAAGCGGGTTTTTGTTGGGTATGAGCACTAGTATGATGGTGTTCTCCCGCCAGTGCGATGGAAAGACGCCATCACACTAGATCCGGTTGACGATCACGAGGAGATATCTATTGTATTACGACGAGAGATGTTTAATCATGTGACTGGGAATCCGATCCGGCCCAGGAGCTATGTCGGGGAAATGTGCAAGGGCGCTGTGGAGCTCCCACTCTGTCAATTGGGCGTTATAGAATTCATTGTGGCTTTTAGTGAATGAGGGGACTTGCCTTTCCATCCGCTGTTTGAGAGTGCGAAAGTCTGGGGGGTAGTTCTCTGACGCAGAGGTGCGAGCATAGTGCTCAGCAATCATGTTTGGGTCGGTAGATAATACGCCATACACTGGAACACCATACATTTGGGAACACCTGTTGGCGTGTGGAACCCAAAAATTCCTTTGATCTTTGCCCTGATTTGGGATCGTAACGTACGACACCCAATGGTAGAGATGTATCCCTCCCAACACTTCTGTTTCCGTCGTTTGATAAGTTGGTTAACGCGGACACGGAGCCGTTTAAAGGCTATGAAGTGTTCCAGGTAAAGGTGCCGTTTACACCGCAGTAGAGCTCGCCGATGCTCCTTAATTGCCTCAGCGACTTTCGGCGGCCACATAAGGACTGTCTTTCTCTGGGGGCACCCTAAAGATCGAGGAATCGCGTTTCCCACCGCAGAAACGATCAATATAGTTACCTGCTCAACCACCACATTGATGTTACCATGTGGAGGAGATTGAACAGTGACAGCAGAGAAAGGCTTCTCAGTCTGCCTTGTTTAAAGCCCATCTGGCAAGCATCCATTGGCATGACTCCAGGGCAGTGAGACAAAGATGGGGAAGTGGTCACTACCACACAGGGCATCATGTGCTCTCCAGTGGGCAGATAGACGGCCAGGACTGCAAACCTAGAGATCAAAGGCCGAATGTGTGCTATGTGCCACACGGAAATGTTTGTGCTTACTACCTTGGCCAGTAAGCACAGTGCCACCCCACAACGGGTTATGAACATTAAAATATCGCAAAAGTAGCAACTGCTTAGGGAGTTGATCAATCAGTGCAGCTAATGCGTTCACGGATACTACACCATCTGGAGGAAGATATATGTCGCAGACACTTTCTTCCTGCGTCGTTCTTATCCTGACGGCTACAGCTTCAAGCGGGGTTTGAAGGGGCACAGGTTCACTGCATACTGAGTTCAGGACAGACAAACTCCACCTTACCCTCTATTTTAGTCACTACAATTCTTGTAATATCCCCTATTGCCGTAGAGGGCAGGTATCCGCATTTCTGGGCACCAGGTTTTCTGGAGGGCAATGCAGAAAGCAGGTGTAAAGCTTAAGAGTTGCCGTAGCTCAGCCAGGTGGTGGAAAAAACCGCCCACAATTCCACTGGAGGATGACGTTGTCGTGAGGCTGGGAAGACATGATATGCACAAGGGGTCAGGTTATGCCTCAGGGTCACCTGCTGCCACCGATTGAGTATTTGTAAGCCATGTCTATGGTAGATGAGGCATCAGTGAGATCCACGTCCGCAGGGGATGCTAAGATCTCCACCGCATCCTCAGATGCAGAATTGATAGTGAATGGTGGTGTTGGGGCCACCAGAGGGTCCTGTGTCTTAGCTGACAACTACTTTGTTTGCTAGCTCTTCTATTCTCTTTAGGCGCTTGCTGAGAAGATTTCTCCGAAGTAGCTTCAGGCACAGAGGAAGACCATGAAGCTCTTTGTCCAGCAGGTTTTGGCTCCGTGAGTAATTGGTGAGTGTCTGCCCGTGGCATTAGTGGAGATCTTGGGAGAGAGGGCCACAAGGTACCCCTTCCACACGTGAGTAGCCAGAGGAGGCTGCTGCTTCTCTGGCAGGGGGAAGGGCACTGATGTCCCCTGAGTTTTGGGGGGGTGAGGGAGGGGGGGCTTGCTCCCAAAGTAGGTGCTTTGGGAGCAACAGATGAAGATTTGCGCCCTACCATCATGGGGGTTGATTTATTTGGTGGCCCAGAGATCCCACTGCTCGTGGCACAGAGTGAGGAACCACTGGCACTTGGGATGGCGATGGGCACGTGGCTGCAGCGTATGTCGACGTCAAATTTACGTTTAGCCTCTGTGTAAGTCAACCAGTCCAGGGTTTGTACTCCATGATTTTCTGCTCCTTTTGAGTACTGGGCAGTCTGGCGAGCAGGGGGAGTGGTGCTCTCCACAGTCGATGCGAGTGGCACACATGGACTGTGTGGGTGCAGTGGACATCCGTTGTCTCGACATGTGGCGCTGGAAGTGCAGCAGGAAGATGTGCCCGAATTTCCAGCACTTAAAACACTGCATAGGGGGAGGGACGTATGGTTTAACGTCACTGTGGTAAACCTTCACCTTGACCTTTTCAGGCAATGAATCGCAATCGAAGGCCAACATGAGGGCACCGGTAGCTACCCTGTTGTCTTTGGATCCCCTGTAAATGCGTCCGAGGAAATGAACAACCTGCAGTTCTAAATTTGCGCGGAGCTCGTCGTCAGACTGCAAGAGGAGATCGCAATGGAAAATGATCCCCTGGACTGGGCTAGAAATGCTGTCTGAATCAAGACGGTGCCATTTCGCTTCTTGGACAGCGCGGTCACTTCTCCAAACTTATCCTCAAATGTTCAACGAAAAGCCGGCCGAAGTGGCCGTGCGGTTAAAGGCGCTGCAGTCTGGAACCGCAAGACCGCTACAGTCGCCGGTTCGAATCCTGCCCCGGGCATGGATGTTTGTGATGTCCTTAGGTTAGTTAGGTTTAACTGGTTCTAAGTTCTAGGGGACTAATGACCTCAGAAGTTGAGTCCCATAGTGCTCAGAGCCATTTGAACCATTTGTCCAACGAAAAATTAAGGCTTTGTAGGTAAAAAGGAGTCCCCATCAGTTCTGCTATAGACTAGAAACCGTTCTCTAGCCCTGCGCTCCTCCCATGATGTAGCTAGGGAGGGAAACGATTTAGGGTCACATCTGTCGGCACTGTATTCGATCTTGCCCTTCTTAGAGACTGCTGGTGCTTTACGGTAAACAGCAAGGGATGACTTAGTCAGCTTCATTGCGGGTCGTTCGCCCTGATGCCACCCACTATGATCAGAGGCTCTCCCCACGTGCGCCACCCAACCACAGCAAAGGGCAGGTGGCATGGTGGCCGTTGCTGGGAGCCCTGGTGCCACAGGAAGACAGGCATCTACTCCTTGGCATATGTGAGGAGTTTGCAGCTCAGGCATCAGCAGTGCAGTCCCTGTGTTGTCAGGGGGCTATCACCAAATGTGTACATGATGGTCCCACCAGAATGGACTGGCTACCACGCTGGATACTGGGCGCTGAGAAATCTAATATTGTCATGAGGGTGAAAGAGGCCAGGAGACAATGGAAGAAGATGACATACCCCAGAAAGTGTCCTTGCCCAAAAAGTTGAAAAGCAGGTGGATATGCAAAGCCGTGACAA
This sequence comes from Schistocerca serialis cubense, assembly GCF_023864345.2. Lineage (NCBI taxonomy): Eukaryota > Metazoa > Arthropoda > Insecta > Orthoptera > Acrididae > Schistocerca > Schistocerca serialis. The sequence continues at coordinate 516,071,436 of NC_064640.1, forward strand.
GAGATTCGGGAAATCGACTCTAAGGGCACTATGGTTAATTTGTGCACCACGTAGGGTTGTCCTTCCCCATATGGCCCACTTCTGTATAATTTTAAAAGTGGCAGGTCAAACCATAGAGTGGGACCACAACTCATAGGGCCGAAAAGTGTGAGACTCCTTTTAGCCGTCTCATATGACAGGGAGGAATACATCTGGCGTTATTCCAGTTGGGACGAATCTCAACTGTGTAATAAGGAATCTCCAGTGCTGCAGGTGCATTTATTAAATTGGCAGGAATGGATACATATTATGTATCGTATGTACCCTCTCCCCCCCCCCCCCCGTTCATGAACCATGGATCTTGCCATTGATGGGAGGGGGGGGGGGGGCCTTGTGTGTCTCAGCGATACACATAGCCGCACTGCAGGTACAACCGAGACCTTGCTGCTCTACTGTATGTGTAAATGATGACATCCTCTTGGGTAAAATATTCCAGAGGTAATATAGTCCCCCATTCGGATCTCCGCGCAGGGACAACTCAGGAGGTCGTCATTATTAGGAGAAAAAAAAAACTGGCGTTCCACTGACAGGAGCGTGGAATGTCAGAACTCTTAATCGAGCAGGTAGGTTAGAAAATTCAAAAAGTGAAAGGGATAGGTTGAAATTAGATAGAATGGGAATTAGTGAAGTTCGGTGGCAGGAGACACGTTTGGTCATGTGAATATAAGGTTTTAAATACGAAATCAAGGAGGGTAATGCAGCATTAGGTATAATATCGAATAAAAAAATCAGGACGGGGATAAGCTACTATGAACAGCATAGTGAACCCATCATTGTAGTCAAGATAGTCACGAAGCCAACGCCTACCACAGTAGTAGTAGTAGTAGTAGTAGTAGTAGTAGTTGTTTATATGCCAACTAGCTCCGCAAATGAGAAGATAGAGGTAATGTATAATGACATAAAAGGACTTAATCAGATACACTCCTGGAAATGGAAAAAAGAACACATTGACACCGGTGTGTCAGACCCACCATACTTGCTCCGGACACTGCGAGAGGGCTGTACAAGCAATGATCACACGCACGGCACAGCGGACACACCAGGAACCGCGGTGTTGGCCGTCGAATGGCGCTAGCTGCGCAGCATTTGTGCACCGCCGCCGTCAGTGTCAGCCAGTTTGCCGTGGCATACGGAGCTCCATCGCAGTCTTTAACACTGGTAGCATGCCGCGACAGCGTGGACGTGAACCGTATGTGCAGTTGACGGACTTTGAGCGAGGGCGTATAGTGGGCATGCGGGAGGCCGGGTGGACGTACCGCCGAATTGCTCAACACGTGGGGCGTGAGGTCTCCACAGTACATCGATGTTGTCGCCAGTGGTCGGCGGAAGGTGCACGTGCCCGTCGACCTGGGACCGGACCGCAGCGACGCACGGATGCACGCCAAGACCGTAGGATCCTACGCAGTGCCGTAGGGGACCGCACCGCCACTTCCCAGCAAATTAGGGACACTGTTGCTCCTGGGGTATCGGCGAGGACCATTTGCAACCGTCTCCATGAAGCTGGGCTACGGTCCCGCACACCGTTAGGCCGTCTTCCGCTCACGCCCCAACATCGTGCAGCCCGCCTCCAGTGGTGCCGCGACAGGCGTGAATGGAAGGACGAATGGAGACGTGTCGTCTTCAGCGATGAGAGTCGCTTCTGTCTTGGTGCCAATGATGGTCGTATGCGTGTTTGGCGCCGTGCAGGTGAGCGCCACAATCAGGACTGCATACGACCGATGCACACAGGGCCAACACCCGGCATCATGGTGTGGGGAGCGATCTCCTACACTGGCCGTACACCACTGGTGATCGTCGAGGGGACACTGAATAGTGCACGGTACATCCAAACCGTCATCGAACCCATCGTTCTACCATTCCTAGACCGGCAAGGGAACTTGCTGTTCCAACAGGACAATGCACGTCCGCATGTATCCCGTGCCACCCAACGTGCTCTAGAAGGTGTAAGTCAACTACCCTGGCCAGCAAGATCTCCGGATCTGTCCCCCATTGAGCATGTTTGGGACTGGATGAAGCGTCGTCTCACGCGGTCTGCACGTCCAGCACGAACGCTGGTCCAACTGAGGCGCCAGGTGGAAATGGCATGGCAAGCCGTTCCACAGGACTACATCCAGCATCTCTACGATCGTCTCCATGGGAGAATAGCAGCCTGCATTGCTGCGAAAGGTGGATATACACTGTACTAGTGCCGACATTGTGCATGCTCTGTTGCCTGTGTCTATGTGCCTGTGGTTCTGTCAGTGTGATCATGTGATGTATCTGACCCCAGGAATGTGTCAATAAAGTTTCCCCTTCCTGGGACAATGAATTCACGGTGTTCTTATTTCAATTTCCAGGAGTGTAGATAAGAGACGAAAATATAACAGAGATGGTGGACTGGGATTCGAAAGTTGGAAAAGGAAGAAAGAACAAAGTAATAGGTGAATATCGACTGGGAGAAAGGAATGAAAGAGGAAGCCACCTGGTATAATTTTGCACAGAGCATGATTTAATCACAGCCAACACTTTATTCAAGAATGATGAAAGAAGGTTGTATACGTGGAAGAGGCCTGGACATACCGGAAGGTTTCAGACTGATTAAAAAACGGTAAGACAGATTTCGGAACCAGGTTTAAAATTTTAAGACATTTCCAGGGGCAGATGTGGACTCTAACCACAATTTAGTGATTAAGAACTGCAGATTAAAAATGAATAAACAGCAAATAGGCAGGAATTTAAGGAGTTAGAACTTGAATAAACTGAAAGACCTAGAGGTTCTAGAGAATTTCAGAGGGCACCTTAGGAAACGATTGACAACAACAGGGAAAAGGAAGAAGAATGGGTAGCTTTGAGAAATGAAACGGTGAATGCAGCAGAGGATCAAGTAGGTAAAAAGACGACGATAGTATAAATCCTAAGGTAACACAAGAGATATTGAATTTAATCGATGAGAGGAGAAAATTTAAAAATGCAGCAAATGAGGCAGGCGAAAGGAACACAAACGTCTAAAAAATGACATCGACATGAGCAGTGCAAAATAGCTAAGCAGGAATGGCTACAGGAGAAATGTAAGGATGTAAAAGCATACATCACTAGGGTACGGTACACTGTATGATCAACAGTATCCGGACACCTGGCTAAAAATGACGAGTTCATGGCCACCTCCATCGGTAATGCTGGAATTCAGTATAGTGTTGGCCCACCCTTAATCTTTGTGACAGCTTCTACTCTCGCAGGTATACGTTCATCCAGGTGCCGGAAGGTTTCTTGGGGAATGGCAGGCCATTCTTCACGCAGTGCTGCACTGAGGAAAGATATCGATGTCTTTCGGTGAGACATGGCACGAAGTCGGCGTTCGAAAACGTCCTAAAGGTGTTGTATTGGATTCAGGTCAGGACTGTATGGAGACCAGTCCCTTACAGGAATATTATTGTCGTGTAACCACTCCGCCACAGGCCGTGCATTATGAACAGGTGCTCGATTGTGTTGAAAGATGCAAACGCCATCCCCAAATTGCTCTTCAACAGTGGAAAGGAAGAAGGTGGTTAAAACATGAATGTACGTCTGTGCTGTGATAGTTCCACGCAAATTAAGGGGTGCAAGCCCTCCATGAGAAACACGACCACACCATAACACCACCGCCGCCGAATTTTACTTTTGGCACTACACACGCTGGCAGATGACGCTCACCGGGCATTCACCATGCTCGCACTCTGCCATCGGATCGCCACCTTGTGTACCGTGATTCGTCACTCCACACTAAGTTTTTCCACTGTTCAATCGTCCAATGTCTACGCTCCTTACACCAAGCGAGGCGTCGTTTGGCATTTACCGGCATGATGTGTGGCTTATGAGCAGCCGCTCGACCATGATATTCAAGATTTCTCACCTCCCGCCTAATTGTCATAGTACTTGCAGTGGATCCTGATGCAGGTTGGAATTCCTGTGTGATGGTCTGGATAGATGTCTGCCTATTACACATTACGACCCTCTTTAACTGTCGGCGGTCTCCGACAGTCAACAGACGAGGTCGGTCTGTACGTTTTTGTGCTGTACATGTCCCTTCACGGTTCCACTTCACTATCACATGGAAAACAGTGGACCTAGGGATGTTTAGGAGTGTTGAAATCTCACGTACAGATGTATGACACAAGTGAACCCAATCACCTGACCACATTTGAAGTCCGTGAGTTCCGCGGAGCACCCCATTCTGCTCTCTCACGATGTATAATGACTACTGAGGTCGTTGATATGGAGTACCTGGCAGAAGGTGGCAGCACAAAGCACCTAATATGAAAAATGTATGTTTTTGGGGGTGTCAGGATACTTTTTATCACAGTGTAAGTGCTGCCTAAAGGAAAATTATTAATGATATCTTTGGAGAAAAGAAAACCATCTTTATGAATATCATGAACTCAGCTGGAAAATCAGTCCCAAGCAAAGAAGGGAAAGCAGAAAAGTGGAAGGAGTCTACAGAGAGCTTATACGAGGGAGATTTACTTCACAGAAATATTATGGAAACGGAAGAGGACATACATGAAGATGAGGAGGGAGTTATAAACTGCATGTAGACTTTGATTAGCATTGAAAGTATTATATCAAAACAAGGCCGCAGAACAGACAACATTCCGTTAGACCTACTGATAGCCTTGGGAGAGACACTCATGACAAAACACTCATCAGGTGAGACAGATGTTGAAACAGGCGAAATACCCTCAGACTTCAAGAATAATATAATAATTCCAAGTCCAAGGAAATCGGGTGCTGCCAGGTGTGAAAATTACCGAACAATCAGTATAATACGTCATTGTTGGAAAATATTGACACGAATCCTTTACAGAAGAATGGGAAAACTGGTAGTAGCCGACCTCATAAAAGATCAGTCTGGATTACGGAGAGATATATCGATCCTACGACGTCTCATAGAAGATAGGTTAAGGAAGGGCAAGCCTATGTTTACAGCATTTGTAGACCAAGAGAAAGTTTTTGGCAATGTTGACTAGAATACTCTTTCAAATTGTAAAGGTGGCAGGAGTAAAACCGAAGGGCTAGTTACATTATGTACAGTAACCAAATGGCGGTTGTAAGAGTCTAGAGGCACCAAAGGGAAGCAATGATTGAAAAGGGAAAGAGATATAGCCTATCACCGATGTTATTCAACCTGTATATTGAGCAAGCAGTAAAGGAAACGAAAGAAAACAAAGTCCACAGAGAAGAAATAAAATTTTGAGGTTTGACGGTGACACAGCGAAGGACTTGGAAGAGTAGTTGAACAGAATGGACATTGTCTTGAAAGGAGGATTTAAGATAAGCAGCAACAAAAGCAAAACGAGAATAATGGGATGTAGTCTAATTAAATCATGTGACGCTGAAGGAATTAGGAGGTAATGAGGAGGTACTGAATAGAATTGGGAAGAACAGAAATTTGTGGTGCATCGTAACTGAAAGAAACGACCGGTTTGTAGTACCCATTCTGAGTCATCAAGCGATCACCAATGTAGTGCTGGAGGGAAGCGTGTGAGGTAAAAATCGTACAGAGAGACCAAGAGATGAGTACAGTAAGGACGTTCAGAAGGATGCAGGCTGCAGTAGTACTCTGAGAGGAAGAGGCTTGCACAGGATAAAGTGGAGAGCTGCATCAAACCATTCTTTGGACTGAAGACAACAACAACCATCAACATCGTATGTGTGACAATGATGAGGTGATCCCTGCAACTGCAGCTTCTGTAATGTAGTACTGTATCAGTGATGTTTTGGATAAAGCTGGAAATTGGTGGAATCCTGGCGTGAAAAAAAGCTCCTACCTCATAAAAATATGCATCTTATTTCAGACGTCAAGGAAATAAACACCAGCAGTCCTCCCCTTGAAATATGTTTTGACCAAGCTATGGTGGGACTTGCGTCGGAAGCTTGAGAGTATTTTATGTATTATTTTTCATTGTTATTGCAGGTTGTAGATGTTGGCATGAACTTTTCATTCTGTTCACACTGACGTATCAATTTCTTCCTACTTTAGTTACCTAATAGTGTTCTCAAGTAGTTACAGAATATTATAGATTTATAAATATTGTAAAATAGTGATCGTCAAAACAAAGCATTCATCGTATTCTTGTTCTCTACCGTCTGTTTGGCATTTTGAATACCTTTCGCCGTGTATTTACTGCTTATTTTTTTTAGGTTTGTTTTAGAGTAAATTTTTGATAGTAGTTTTCTAGGTCAGATTTGTCTGCATACCGAACTCGGCGCTCATAATTATCCATATACAGTTGGGCGTATTTTATGAATACGTATTGCTGTGGGCGCACTAGAGGCTTTTCTTGTCACACAAAGGAAGGGTGGACATTTCTGTGTTAGGTTTAGGAAATATCAGAGTTGTTTTGAATTTTTCGACTTCAGTCTAACATTTGTTTACATACGTCTGACGTTACTGAATTCGCGCTAGTAACGAATTTGACCGTTCACCGGAAGGTGCATTCTTTTTATAGCGAAATGAACATGATGCAACTCATAATAATCCTTTAGTTTTATGTATGTAAGGTTTTTTCTCTTCACTATTGAAGTTATTTGACCGTAGTGAGAAGCATTGTGAGAACTTTGTAAATAGTTTCACCGGCGGAGGGGGAGGGTCGGATGTAGTGTGGAGGACTCTGAAGAGGTATCTGAGGCACTCTCCTTGAGCCGCAAAATATGCAACAGGAATAGATTGGTAGAGAAACAGGAAAGGAAGATCTGTGCCCTTCAGTCACAGCTGGATCAAGCTAGGAGAGAGCCGGTGAGGATGATGGAAGACAGGGTAGTGATAGGTATGATTGGAACTGGCAGTTGGTAAGAGAGCTATTGGGAGGAGGACGTTGCCTCAAGGTTTTGTTGTCTCTACCAGCAATAGGTTCCACCTACCGGAGTTTAGGGGCAGGAGTCTTCCTCATCAGGAATTTATAATGCCGCCACAAACGTTCCCTTTAACAACTTAACCTCCTCGACGCCAAAATTATTCACACTAATGATTATCGTGTTATCTCCATCCCTTTCCTGTATTCGTAGTATACTCCACCTTACCATACAACAGGCTGCATCTAATACCTCACTGCCCTCCAGCAGTTCCATTGTATGCAGTATATCAACCAGGACGTCACGCACTTGGTTAACCCACAGCGACTTCCCGGTGCTACTCTACACACTACCATGAGAATTAAGCCATAATGGCATTGTACGCGGTTTAACTGTATTGCGTTGTACAACAAACACTCCTTGCGACTGATTAACATTGACGACGATTACCACGATTACCCCTAGTCGGAATGGCTTCCCACATGTCATCAAACCGCTTCCGCACACTGCCTAAACTTAGTTGGATCTAACCTAAAATCCACCATTATCGACCCCAGTGGTCACATATCATTATTCCCTACTCCACGGAGATTGTAGCATGGTGGGTCCCATTGCCTCTTACTCATTAACTTCCGGAGGTCACTCTCACACGCGCTCCTGTGTCGAACAAAAACTTATACCTCTTACCACCTATTACACCCACTGTGGCACATTCTGACTCTAAATTCAGTACTTCCGCTTCTACTGGGAACGCCTTTCGGCAGACCCGTGATTCACTTTTAAGTTTAACGGGTGTTTTCTACCACCCACAAAACTAATATTATTTCTGTAATTCTGTTGCTGGTCCATACCATCTCCACTGTTATTCCCACCAAACCGATGGCAGTTCACACCACCCATCTTACTCTGTGGGGCACAGTACTGCCACTGCATCTGCCCTCTAAGGAAACATTCTGTATTTGGTGTGAACACACCAGTCTCATCGAATTCCATTGCTAGCCTTACTGTAAAATGGAGAACCCTAGGCACACCAATGTGCACCTTTCTAGACATTTCAGGTGCGAAAATCCTTGGGAAAGCATTTTGTGCCTGTTGCTCGACCTCCTGTAGCAACACCTTATTCGCCTCATCATTCTGTCTCAGCTTCTATATATGCAAATTAAGCTTCCTAAATTTATCGGCAAAATCCTCTGTGGTTTCACTATGCTTCTTAGAAATTACACTAAACTGTTAACGGAAAAACCGGAGACTATTTTACTGTATGTATATCTGTTCTATTCCTTGCCCGAGTAGTTCAAAGTTACCACCTTGTGCAGTGCTCCTACGCACTGTACACATGACTACGCTTCTCCTGACAGGTATAGTCTTACCATTTGCAACAACTGCTTGTCTGACCAACCCCTTATTTCAGCAATGACAAGAGATACTCTCCTAATGACAACCCATCCTCAAATTACCTACCAGAAAAAGGAGTAACAAGGTTTGCAACAGCTGGATTCAACCCCAGAATCAGATTTCAACAGCCCCCACTCTTCATCCTCTCTGCAAACTTGTTATTCACAAAAACATTCTCTGCCTTAACTGTGCTCACTGTTTAACCAATTGCTTAGCTTCCTCACGGATGACACCTTCAATATCTAATTTCGCTATTGGATAACCCTTAACCATTTTGACAGACTCAGGCATAACAACAATAACGAAGACAAAACACTATTTAGCTACTCGAACTACAACATATATCTCTTCTGTCTAATCTTGAGCCACCTGGGCTCCCTACACTCCATCGTCATACGGCCAGAACGATGACAGGTGAAACAACTGCCACAGATTCGGCTCTAGGGGCAGAAAGCCCAAGTAAACTGCACTGTGTACATTACATGTGCCGTAGCCATTCATCCCTAGAATTTCCCAGAAACTAGGAGACATCCATAGCTTCTTCTGACCTCGTAAAAGCAACTCTCCAGTTAGGGTGGCCCCTAGAGCTTGACCCTACGATTGACGCCAAAACATAAACAACAGTCTCACTCACCCTACGATAAAGATATCATATACTGTGGTTCAGACGTCAAATCGCAGGGGGCGGTACACCTTCCGCTATTCACTCTGTCCAGTGCTGACAGCACTCGCTACGATGAGTGCAGGTAGCGACGAGCCAATGGGCCCAGAAACACACTGCTGATCGAGAGAAATGTTTTATTCAACTTCAAATACACATTACGTCGTTAGTACAGCGAGACAAAGTGTCCTTGGCCAGCATTGGTTCATGGACAGCTGATTTCGTCCGGCCGAGGATATGTGCACGTAGGTGTCATGTGACGCTGTCATGCCGCGTTACAGCCAGCAGCCTGGCAGTAGGCCACAGCCTTTACGTCAGTGGTGTTCACCTACTTCTGTTACGACGTTCCTCTATGAAATGGCGACTCACGCCCTGTATGCATCCACTGTGGACGCCAGTTGAGGCTGGCATGCTCGTTTTGGCTGTAATTGCTATATAGAGCAAGTTTCGAACGTAAATGCAAAGAAGGCTGTGAGACGATGTCAGCCAATAGTACACTGACTAGGACCACACCACGACAGGAGCGGTCTCTACCTGAAGGGAATGTAAGTGCTGCTCCAGCTAGCCTCGGCCGCTCTAGACGACGCACTAGAAGAGCCGTTCTGGAAGAGCCGCACTAGAGGACGAGCCGTCATCCTAACTGTTTCGCTGAGACTTGTGATCCATATCAATTGCTTGCGTGGAAATTGTATATATCGAAGGACATTGATTATTTGCATGTCGCCAGTTTGTTCCCACACTTCGTTGTGAAAACGGCTAAGTTAAGTATTGTCAATTCAATTACTGTAAATTCCGTTAATATGATTTGTTTGTATATTGTCGAGCTATCCGAAAAAACAGCTTCCTAGGCACCCTATATTACGAGTGGGCAGGATCTTACACGACATGTTATCCTTTTACGTACATATTATTCTGACC